>NC_133771.1:11800652-11828888 GCF_003597395.2 Chelonoidis abingdonii | reverse complement strand
CCCCCAAAAGGTGAGGTAATGCATATTGTTGTAGAATGGGTCCAATACTGAATGACAAAAGAAGAGGCCAGGGCAATACCGGTCTGGCAAGTGATACAGGATGCAGACAGGAACCCATTCTAACAGGAGAAAGGGGGAGTAACGCCTAATAATCTTACAGATTTGTGGTCAAGAGAAATTGGCACAAAAAGAGGAAGAAGCTGTCAATTGTTTTGTAAGCTAACAATCTTTACCACTATTTGATTATATAGTTAAAGTTGCCTAAGAGCAGACAGTGTTAGTAAAATTCCAGAGGAACAGAGGAATAGTTTAAATCTTATTTGCACAGTGCCCTTGGGAGTCTTCACTACATGATGTGATAAGATGGCCAATGTAGTATGGTGGGTCTGGTGCTCTTCTTGATGGGGGGGCTAAGATGCCACCCCTTGTCCCTGCTCTTGGGGCGCTGAAGGCCCTACTAGTGGCCCAGGAAAGTGGTAAGGGCAGAAGCAGGGGAGGGGTCTGGGTTTGCTCCTCACTTTGAGTCCCAGCCCCTCTCAACCCCTGTGGGTCCTTTCCCTCTTCCCCCTTGGGTGGGGTACCTTCAGTCCTTAGATGCTGGGGGAGGGAATCTTCTTCCCTTGCTGGGGCAGGGTCTCTCTTACTCTGTTTTTCTGATCTTCCAAGTCTCACATCACACCTTCAGGCTCCAGTCCCCTCTCCTTCTTCCTTCTCCCCTGACTGCCTGAAGCAGGGGCTTTTATTAGGTTGCTAATAGGGCCTTAATTGACTACAAGTGCTTCAATTAACCTGTAGCAACCCTCTCTAGTCTTCAGGGAACCACATCTTAATTAGCCTAGGGTTTATATACTTCCCCTCTACCACTCTCCCACTGCTTCCAGGCCCTCCTATATCACAATGGACAAACCCTCATAGATTCTCACCTCGCTTGCTATCAACTCTCTCTGCACCCTAAGAACGGCCTCAACCGCTCCCAGCCACCTAAGCCCTTTTAAACCCACCCTCATCTCCTCCGGATGTCAAGTGTCCTTCAAGTTATGTTTCCACTAGAGGTGGAGGCATAATTTCATCTAGACACTCCAAGAAAGTGTCCAGAGATTCAGATGGGATCATACACAACCTATTCCACCGCTTGGCTGCCATGACTATACTTCCATTTTTAATACACTAGCTCTATCAGAGTTTGTGTGGTATGTCCACCTGAACTGGAAATGACCCCTCAAGCCCCAATGTAAACATAACCTGTGAAGAAGTGAGAGCTGATAAGCTCTGTGCAGCTAGGGAAGGGAGATCATGATTTCATCATCTGTCTGCATTTCTAGTGTCTTTCACTGGCAGTCCTGGCTCTCAACCACTAGATGACAGCAGAAGCAAAAAGATGCTGCTTCTAACTGAGCATCTGCTTCCTCACAGAGCAGCCTGCTGGATTTTAGTGACAGTTCAATAGAGAAAATCACAGAAAGACCTTCGCTTCTGCTTAGTTAAAGGCTTTGATCAATTTTCAAATGCAGATTCCCCCACATTTAAAGGCTTAAAAAAATACCTACATGACATTTCTGACGCATGGTGCAATGGGTGAGATTGATTTCAGGGAACCTTTAATAAAGGATCCGATTTGAATTTTGAGAAATCATATCACTCATTGAAACTGGCAAAATATTTCCTTTTTCTAAATTGTTCTCATCTTTTTATTGACAATCATGTGCTTAATTATGATCTCACTGATGGTTTCAATAGAGTTACTCCTGATTTACATGGATCAATGTAACAGGGAGCAGAATCAGGCCTTTGACCTTAATGCAGATTGGTCTAATTTTCTCTGGTCTCCTCAATGTGGATGATGAGTTTTGAAACAGAGCGAGCGTCTAGTTGCCATGGAATTCCACTGTAGGTGTTACACACCGTACGGTCAGTCGGTGACTGAACCCAGCTCCTCTGACACCACAAACTGAAAGGATTTGTAACAGTTATAAGAAATAAATATCCACCCACAAAAGCTCATTGAAACCTACAGAGATGTGTGGACCATCATCTATCAACCCCTATGTGTGGTATTAACATGTAATAACGACTTCTTTACTATATTTTATCTAATTTGTTATTTTTAAAAAGATAAACAAGATTGATTTCTGAAGAGAATAATGCTAGAAACAGCCCCCTTGCCTCCCACCAACACACACACACACACACACACACATTTTTCAAGAACATGATCTCACACCAGCTTGCTTTTATTAGAAGGAGCATAACAAATCTTATATGGGGGACACAAGGACTCCTTTCTGGAATTTCTCTGCCTCACAAGGCGCTTTACAGCCCGAATAAACAGCACTCCAGGTTCCATTGAAGCAGGATCTGAGGATTTTAGAAGCAAGTGGCTGGCTGCTGGATTCCCAGAGATCCTGATTAGATGATCAGTCAAAAAATCTCCTGCACAAAGAAAAGAGAATCAGATTTTATGGTGTTTTCCCACAGAACAGGGATGATCTGATGTTTGTTTTCAAATCAGTCACACAGGAGGACTTGCCCCGTCACTCTGTGGTGGGTGAAGAGATCCCTACTGTGACATTGTGTTACCAAGTATTAATGGGCATAGTCAGGTGTATCTAAACAGATGAACTGGCTGCCTATAGAAACTACACTGCAGAAAAGCACAACTCACATCCAGGTACAGTTGTTCTATCAAACACACCTTGGGCACAGCTGAAGCTAAAATGACAGATAATTACTTGGGTGATAAATAACTTGCTCTTAATGAATGAAAGGAAATTCCAATTCTATCTATGGTTAACTCTGTTCTGGTGGCAGTTCCATGCTAGCAGCCTGGCATGGTGATGGCACAGATCTCTGGGCATGCTCAGTGAATCAGCCAAGAGCATCACCCTGTAGCTGCTTACCCTGCTCACCTCAAGCCTAGTTCCTACAGGCCCAAGGGGCTCCTAGTTTCACACGGCCTGTGCTCAACCTGTGTTTCTGGTGTTTTAGTAGGTGGGAAAATCTCTCACCTTCCCAACTGCTTCTCGGGGAGCTGTACCTGATGCAATATTGATTTGACTTGACTGGGTGTTCTGTATTGTTTTTGATAGATACTGCCTGAAACAAGCAGCATAGGAATAGAAAAGGCTGCAGATTTGCCATACGGCCAAGTTAACTTTACAAAGGAGCCTTCATGTTTAAAACATTAGAAGAAAACGATCAAATAGTGTTCGCATTGATGTCACCAAGATTTTTATAACTACCTCCCTTGGTCTTGAAAAGGGAGACAATAAAGGGCTAAGAGTCTTTACTGAGCTGCTTTAAGGATTGAAGGGGGTTCATGAGCTCTTAAATGGCTTTCAATTCTCAGTGGACTGGTGCTGTTTTAATTATATGGAAGAGTCAGCGCTTCTGATGATATGCCTGTGTCACTCACTTCTCAGAGTGTGTTACGCATCCCCTCTGTGCCTCAGTGTGATGAAATGCACAGTCTACACATTATAGCAATAATGTTTGTACAAGGTATGGCTCGTGGGGTATAATTAAAAAACTACATGAATTTTGTTGATCAGTGCATATCTTGGAAAATGCTGATTATAGCTAGCATTATGTGTGAAGTTATAAATTTCCCCATGTTGATGAGATACAACTACATGTTCAAAACTCACAGAAGAACCAACTTGTTGAAACAGGATTGCTTGAATAACGAGTGTATGTTGCCATTGATATTTGCCATTTCAGTGGTAAATGCATAGTAAAGGAAGAAGGAGGAAACAAGATGGAAACCTGCATGTGAAGCATACACTAGGTGGATATGAAACCTAGCAAGAGCATTCCTATCCTCACACAGACATTTGTCTCATCTGATTCCATACTTAGCTGGGGACTGAATACTACTATAAAAAGGCTGGGTAAGCAAACACTCACCAATAGAACCCCTTCTGTCTTCCACTGTCCATCTCACTCTTTTTATGCACTTGAGAAGACAAAATACATACCTTATGTTCGTAGTCAGGAAGGGAAGTGGTCCTGACCTGTAAGAGTTGTCACTAGGACACTTCTGGAAGCACCTATGGTGCAGAATCTATTGCTTGACTCTAATATAGATTTGTATTAATGTAAGGTACTAAATTATGCATTTTATTTTACTTTTCTTTTAACTATTTTTACTTTTGTGCGTCATTGCTATGTTAGTCACTTAAAATATCTCTTCTTTATAGTTTATAAACTTAAGAATTTTCTTCGTTTTATCTAATCCAGATGTGTTTAAGTTAAATTTAGTGCTGGTTAATTCATTTAACAGTAGTGGAGCTGGTGTATAGTTATTTCGCTTAAAGGGAATAACACGCTTAATATGATATGGATGTCTAGGCAGAAGGCTGGCCAGGTCAGGACATACATTCTTGGGTGTGAAATCCGGGACTGAAGATGTGTTGGGATACCCTGCAGTATAACCCAGCTGGTGAGATGCCAGCATGTGAACCAGCAGTGTAGCTGACAGGCTGCAGTTTACACACCAGACACTTACAGGGTGTGTGACTTGCATGCTGGAAAGCAGTGTTTGTGAGCAGCCTCAGGTTGGAAGCAAATACTGTAGGCAAGGTAATAAACGTTAGAACGCTCAAAAACGTGTCTGCAGGGCAGGGATGACACAACCCTCACTGAGGGTTTTGGCTCTACACCTGTCTTATTATAAAGATATGACTCACACTGAAGCTTACAGAGATATTAGGAGTAATCTCTTTTTATAGCGCCTCAGCCTCTAGAGAGTGTGCCTGTGATAGCTTTTAGACTGAATTGATAGAAAGAAGACTCTTAGTGCATTGCACTGGAATGTCTGTCATTCAATCCTCCATCTGTTGACAATGGACATTTACCTACCTCATGTGTTCTGCCTTTGTTGTGCAGACCTCTCATGCGACAGGCTGTACCGGGTATTACTCTCAATGCGAGCTTCCTCATGTTTGCATTAGAATTCCTAAGCAGTTCTGGTACCCACACATATACTATTATGGAAGCCCAGTGAAATGCTGCAAGGGTTTGCCTGTTTAGAGCTGAGTTCTAATGATATTAGGTTAAGTATTTTCCGTCAAATAGTTTCACACTGGATCGATCGGGAGTGACTCTTTAGTGAGGACTGGGACAGACATTCAGTTTAACAACGTTTTGCCACTTTTGAGGTTAACTAGTTTTGAAAAATACTTTACGCATGTACTTTGTTACCCTCCCTGATACACACCCACACCAAACATTCCTATTCACCTCCAACCCTCAGGTGTGTTTCACAATAAATTGCTCAAATAAACTTTAGGCTTTTCTCATGATTTCATACGATAAGTTTAAGGCCAAGTCAAGGACCTAGCCTTTCCAGAAGTCACTAATCTACCCGTCTGTTATTATAACCACAGGTGGTCTAGAAAATTTCCTCCATATTTCTTTATCTGTGTTACGTAGTCAATCTTGAGTGTTTTGGCCCATAGGGTTCCAGCAAAGGTACATTCAGCACATTCCGTATGCAGCCCAGACCCGAGACGAGAGAATACGTCATTTTTTTCCCTTGGTTATCTTGTTCTCACATGGTTATTCACCCTCATTGTTAAAATCTACGTTCTGTATTTCTTTAACTTACAACTTTTTCTCCTGCTTCAAACTTCCTAGCCATTTGTCCTGTATCGTTATTTGCCGGCCTTCTCTGTTCATTTCCCAGATAAGAATCTGGTATTTTTTCCCTGTTTGAAGTAAACTTGGTGACACTTCTTAGATCAAAGTCTATGACGAGAAGCCACACAAACAATCTTTAAATTTCCGCACATTGTACAATTAATTATATTTCCTACCCTATTATATTTAATTGTCAATGCTTTACTGAGGTTGTTATGGTGGTAGGTTTAATCGGAATTCATGTTGCAGAGCTAAGTCAACTATTTTACAATAATCATAAAGTATGTTACATCTACACAGTAACCTCTTCTTAATATAAATTTGTACATGTCATCAAAATTAATAAGTGTTTTATTAAACATGACCTATTGTCCAGAAAAAGCACGTGTGAATGTTGGTATTGATGTATTTCTCTACCGCTTTAATTCTTGTTATTTGACTTGATTTCAGCTTGTACTTTAGCATTTTGCTGAGGGATTTGATGTCAAGAATCTAAGGATGGCCTAGTTACTGGATTTCTACCCAGGGGGGGTGGGTGGGGGGGGGGAGGAAGGGGGGGGGGGGGGGGGGGGTGGGGGGGGGGGGGGGTGGGGGGGGAGGGGGGGGGGGGGGAGGGGGGGGGGGGGGGTGGGGGGGGGGGGGTTTTTTGAATGTGGCATAACAGTCACAACTCGTGCTGAAATTTCTCACATTTTCCAATTTATTAAAAATTATCAGTGAACAGAAATCTCCTCAGCCAAATACTTTTAGGAATTTGCGGTGGCAAGTTATCCCAGGTCTGCTGATTCTTATACAGTATATTCCTAGCAGTTGGTTGTTTAACTATCCCTTTTTGGTTCTAAGGGTAAATGCTACATTTGCAGCTGTACAGTGCTGGGAGTTAAACCTGTCTTCATACAGCTGAGTAGGGAAAGCGCTGCAGTCTGTCCACACTGACAGCTACCAGCGCACTGTTGTGGCCACATTTGCATCGTCTGCAGCAGCATTGGGAGCGGTGCGTTATGAGCAGCTATCCCAGCGTTCAAGTGGCTGGCTTGTGCTTTTCAAAAGAGGTGTGCGTGGAGTGTGACAGGGAGCGTGGGGGAGAGAGAGAGTGGATTTTTGGAGCCGACACTGTGTCAGCACCCTGCCTTGCAAGTTCCAACCGCCTCCCCCACCCCTCTCTCACTCAATGAAAGCAAACAACAGCTGCTTGTTTTTTTCCCTCACAGACCAGATAAGCAGCCACTCTAAAACGGACTCTCCGCTCCCTCTCGCCCGCCGCACTGCTTCTCTCCTCTAGCTCCCTCCCTCCCCCTCTCCTCAAGCAAACACTAGCCCCCCTGCCTCTGCTCATTCACAGCAAACAGTAGCTGTGTTTGTTTTTTTGATAAGCAGCTCTGGGATCCTGGAGTACACAACAAAGCAAAGAGCGGGACCTTCACTTAAAAGGATTATGGGAAGCTTCTGAAGGTCAGTTACAGCGTACTAAGATTATTCCCTGTTTACACTGGCACCCCAGCACAGCAGCAGCAGCACTATACTCTTTATTCCTCTCAGGGAGTTGGAGTACAAGCAGTGATGTAGCTACGGAGATGCAGTGCTGTATGTGCCTTGCCAGTGTGGACTGAGAGTGAGTTACAGCGCTATAAAGCCACCAACAGCGCTGTAACTCTCAAGTGTAGCTAAGCCCTAATTGACTAGATAGTAATTCACCATCCTCCTGTAAGATCAGTACATCAGCCTACTTCTTTCCAAATCCAGAAGAGGAATATTAATTGAACACTTATGCTTTTTCTGCCTCATTATTAACAATTTTACCAATATGGGAATGGGCCCATAGCATTGCAAGGATTTCTTTTCTTCTTGATATATTTAAAAAATGCCTTCTTGTCCTTAGCTCTGCCAGCCATGGATTCTTCCCTAATGTCCTTAGCTTCGCTTATCATATTGCTGCACTTCATCACTTCTAATTTAGATTGATTGTTATCTATTTCCCATGTTTATCTTTTGTTATCAATATTATTTTATTTCTAATTGCCTTCATTTCCCCTGCAGACTGATAGAGTAGACACAGTCCCTATACTCTCTCTTGCAGACTTTTTTTTTTGTTACTGCTTGATTTCTCTATTCTAAAATATAAAGGCAATGTAGACAATAGGGTGTTTGGGCCCCAACCCCTGCCCATATATGAAGCTTCGGCAGCATACGGAGGCTGTAAAAGCACCAAAATGGCCTGGGGGGAGAATTTGCCCAAAGCGTGAGCAGCACATGGCTGCCATAATAGGGCTATGCTGTCCCTGTTGCAAGCACTGGAGTTGAGGTGGTGCTGGGGACATTGCTGGAGGCTGTCAGCTCTAAGGGGACATTCCCAGTAATGCTGAGAACTGTGCAGACTCTGAGCTGCTCCAGGTTGTGGATTAACCCTTAGGAAACTTGGATAAGGCAGTTGTAAGTAAGAGCAGCCATTGGTGGCCTAGAGTGTGGAGAGCACAAAAGTGGCTTAAATCTCATTTATCCCTTGCCTCTGCACTATGCTACAAGCATTGAGCCTCCAAAAGCACCTAACCATGTCTTGGCTATTGGAGAAAGAGGAGACAATATTTCTGTTCACACTGCGATGTCTCTCTTGTGGCTTGTTGAACTTACAGTTGACAGCAGCTGTACTTCCGAGAGCATAATCCAATGAGTTTAGAATTGCTGGGACATGGTCCACTGAAACAGAAACCCCCAGCACGTCTGCATCGCCTGCTGGAACGCCAAGCCTGCGAGAATTCTGCACAAAGAAAAAGAGTCTTAATCATCATTCTGCAGAGCAGGGTAAATTTGAGTTGTGATTCATGGATGACAAGTATTTCCCAGTCACTGAGCCCTGGAGAAGTCAGCCCAATTATCTTCCGGGGCTATAGTTTATCACAGCTTCAGTCCTATGTAAATGGCTGCATTTCTCTGCACATTCAGTGACAGCCTCTAAGACAGTGGTTCTCAAACTATTGTGCTTGTGTCTCCTTTCACACAGCAAGCCTCTGAGTGTGACCTCCCCTACTTGTAAATTAAAAATCCTTTTTTTTATGTTTAACACCATTATAAATGCTGGAGGCAAAGTGGGGTTTGAGGTGGAGGCTGACAGCTCAGGACCCCCCCCATGTAATATCTTCATGACCCCCCTGAGGGGTCCCAACCCCCAGTTTGAGAACCCCTGCTCTAAGAAAACAACTAGGTGAGTTAATTAAATGGAAGCACTAACTCTCTAGCTGCAGAGTTAAGGACCATACCTCTGAGCACAGCTGTCATTCACTGCCCCATCCCTTTAAGCAATGGAAAGCAAATAGCTGCCTACATCACCAGCTTCCCTTAGTGGCTGCTACTGTGGGTGTGATTCCCCCTGGCTCTGCCCATGATGTGCCAGGCAGTACCATCAATGTAATTTTGCTATGAAGGGTTGAACTGGCTCTGCACGACTACAATTGTTTGAAAGAGAAGGGCTTGAAAAAGTCCCTTCTGATATGAACGCCTGCCAGTCTGGGAGACTCTGCCCAGACTTTATTCTGAAGAGTCACTTGGCAATAGTGTCTTCATGACCAATTGCCAGTTATTGTTTATACCTGAAGGGCCGTTATTTTGAAAATGCAGTTCAAAATGTGCACAGCCAAACCTTGTAGACTGTTTACATATGAATGGCCCTATTGGGTCAGACCAAAGGTCCATCTAGCCCAGTATCCCATCTTCTGACAGTGGCCAATGCCAGATGCCCCAGAGGGAATGAAGAGAACAGGGAATTAACAAGTGAGCCATCCCTTGTTGCTCATTCCCAGCCTCTGGCAAAGTAGGTTAGAGCATTTAAACTGGAGGTTATTGGGCATCCAAAATGGGTCAGCAAAAACTGTCCCACTGCTCCCAGCCCTATGCACCTTCCCTTAGAGCAAAGGGTAGAATCATAGAACATCAGGGTTGGAAGAGACCTCAGAAGGTCATGTAGTCCAAACCCCTGCTTAAAGCAGGACCTATCCCCAGACAGATTTTTGCCCCAGATCCCTAAATGGCTGCCTCAAGGAGTGAGCTCACAACCCTGGGTTTAGCAGGCCAATGTGAGACTCACTGAGCTAGCCCTCCCCGCTACTGAGCAATCTGTCCAGACTTCATTTTTTCTGTATCCCATCTGGATGTTCCATGCTATCATTGCTTGTTAAAGGAAAAGTATGTGCCATGCAGCTAGAACATGGGATGATGTACAGCAAGTCCCAGCAAGCTCTGAGGAAAACACTGAAGAGAATTTTTTTTGGACTGCTTATAATCCAGTCAGATCTCAATGATTCTTACTAGGGGCAGCAAAGGCACATCCCTGACTTCAGGACAATTCCTCTAAAATTTCATGTATGGTCTGCAAACTGAAGAGGCGCTAGAGCTCACAAGGAAAAAGTCAAAAAAGTATTTGTAATAGAAAGTGTTTGGCAACCTTAATATATGCTCCTAGGTATCTCATCCCTTGTTTTCATTTGTATCTTACCTGGGGCACCCTGGAGCACCAGGAAGACAAGAGCAAAGAGCAGATAAAGGATCTTCATGGCTCAGCGTTGGCTGGGAACTCAGAGTCACTAGAGGGAAGAAACATCAAGACAGAGAGAAGACAGTGAGTCCCTATATTTCTCGGACACTGGAGATTGTGATCTACTGAGCACTGGAAATATTGTTCTAATCCAAATTAAATGTATAATATGTGTTCTGTAATAAGAACATAACATTAGAACAGCCATACTGGATCAGACCAAAGGTCCGTCTAGCCCAGTATCTTGTCTTCTGACAGTGGCCAATGCCAGGTGCTTCAGAGGGAATGAACAGAACAGATAATCATCAAGTGATCCATCCCCTGTTGCCCACTCCCAGCTTCTGACAAAAATAACCCTGTCCGTCCTGGCTAATGACTCTTAATGGACCTATCCATGAATTTATCTAGTTCCTTTTTGAATTCTAACTCTCTCAGTAATAATGATTGTTATCAATATAGATCCATAGAAATACTAGAGAAATACAATTATGTGAGACAATATATATTTTAAAAACAGATGTTTTGTAACTTATTGTAATTAACCAGTTTCTTAAATTAGGTTTCTCATAGTAATCTCTTTCTCCTTAGCCAAAGTACAGACTGGAGAATTATCAGTTCATAAATATTTATGTATTTTATTAGCCAATATAGAATTGAAAGCAATTAAGAAATTACAGAGCAAAATAAAGGTGGTTGGGTGCTCATGTCTGTGAAATGTATAAGAATGAATTAATCATGTATGTTACAATTTATCAAGAGATGATAAATCACATCAATTCATTCTAGGTCACATCTCAGTCATGTTTCCTAGTTAAACTTTACCCAAGTTCTGTACAATGCTGGGCAAGTGACTTTGGTACCAACATGGTCCTATGAAACCTTAAAAGCAGATTCTTCTCTATTTCTAATTAAGCTGATAACCAATGAAATTATTGAGATGCATATGGCAGCTGAACCAAACAGCTCTAAATTTACAGTTTAGAAAACCAAAATAGTTGCTTAAGTTCTAAGAATGAAAATGCAATTAGTTATCACACATTAAACCCCAGACAGATAACACAGATAATGATTTACTGTTTTCCAGTTTCTCTGGAATTTTATCAATATTTTACACTCTGAGGTCACTTTAACTAAATTTTCAAGGTTAACTAAATATTCCAATAGTGGTAAAAATTACCAGGCAATACAAATCTTCTTCCTCTTTTTGGGTTAGAATCTGTTGATTTCTCTCAATGACAAAAACGGATAAACTCTGAAACACTCAGGGTTTCTCTCAGATATCTTCTGCTGGAGGAAATATTTCCTTTTACAAGTATTTTTGAACCTCAACACTCATAATCACACATGGAGTCCTCCTAATTTCTAGACAACTAAGCTTCAGTTTAGTAGTGAAATACAAGTATACTTCACACACTCTGTTACAGCCAGCTCTTCTTCATTCCCCTGGCCTGGGGATATTGGAAACTTTTGGATAACCAGGAGTTTGGCTAAAGGGAAATGCTAGGCAATTTAGTGATAGCAGCCAGGGGTAGGAGGAACATGAGGGGCTGGGCTGCGCTGCAGTGATGTGGGTACAGCAGGATATGGGCAGAGCCCAAAGAGAGGCAGAGATGAGGATGGAGGAGAGAAAAGGAGAAGGAAAGAAGGAGAAGAGGATAAGTTGCAGGAGACAGCAGCCTCCTTGGTTCTGCATAAGCGCTTCTCAGCACTGACAGCACTAGTCGACCCTACCCCTCACTGTGTGTACTGGTGCTTGCAGCACTCAGGGCTCTCAGCACCAGAACACTCTAAAGCAGCACCAAAGATACTCCTGTCTCCTGTGGCTCCTCCACACCCCCTTCTGTCCTCCTTTGGTTCCTCCCCTTTTCTCTCCTCCACCCTCCACTCATTCACCTCACTCCTACCCTGATCTCTTTCCTTTAACTCCTCTGCCTGAGCCCTTCTCCATTCAGCCTTCACCTTAACCCCTTCATTTGTTTCTACCTTGCCTGTTTGCTCTCTCTCTCTTTGTCCCCATCTTTGCTCTCCTCCCCCACCTTCTGTCTCATTCTCCCCCCATTTTTTTGCTGTCCTCATCCCTAACTCCGGACGTTTTCCCAAACTGCAGTTCTCAACCTTACATTTACTTAATCAAAGGGTGATTAACTAACATAGCGCTACAGGGGACACACTATGTATTCAGATAACGAGGATTTCTGGATAAAAGGAATTTGGATAACTGGAATTGTCCTGCAGGTGGTTTTAACTCAGGTAGCTTTAAACTAACCAACTTTTCATTGATGTAAACAAAATATAGGCAGTTTTGCGACTTATCCATTTAAATTGGCATGACAGTGAGTTCTCCAGCTCAGCCTCCCAGTAACTCTGAATGCTTGCTAGAAAATTAATCCAGGTAGTTCACTCACTACTTGTTTTCTTTCTGGGTTTCACAGCTGTCTGGCTAGATAGGATTTTAAAAGGAGAGTTAAAAGGGTGATTATAAAAAAAAATGACTTTAGTAATTACCAGACAGGGGGCACTCTCAGCAGCCAGGTGATGACAGTCCTGCTTGCCGGCTCACTGATCCCGACTGATGAGCTTCAGAGAGTGACGCTTTGAACAGAACAGCCTGTTTTATACTGGTGCTGAAGGCTTGTTTTCTTCTTGGCAAAGCTGCTGTGGGCCAATCAGAAAGAGGCCTCTGCATCTGGGGATGATTTTAAATGTCCAGCCACGATCTGGACGTTGGAATTCTTGCAAGTCTCTGTAGGGGAAATTCCATAGTCTTTGAGCAAAACATCTTGTGCCATCCCACATTGTGTAAGACACATTAGCCCACAGAATTTTGTGCAAAATGTCTTGGGACATATAACGAATACCTCTGATCAGCCATGAACATCCTCAGGCCACTCTCCATAGGCCTCCCTGCCTCGCTGTTCTTGGCCAACTGACACCTCTCCATGTCCTTCCCCAAGTGACAGTTTCTCTGTCAGCATTTTGAGCTGCCGTCCGAAATATCTTTCTTCTAGTCAGGAGAGATTCTATATGTAAAGTTCTTTCACATTCCTTGAGGATTCTGTATGTGCTTCATAGTTTGTCATGCAGCAACATAAAGCCACTTGTCTCATTTGCTTGGTGCCTTACTAATAAAGTTGGTAACAATTAAATCAACAGTCAGACAAACTGCTCTATATGGCTCTGTACCAGTAGCTAGGTGATCTCTAAATTTCATTTGTAAGATAGTAGAATGTCATGAAATATTTAGAACTACTAATAAATAATACTAATAATTACTACTAATAATTAATAATGATAATAATGTAAAGTTGCCTCTGCTTTGTGCCAATCATTGTCCCTTTTGGTTCTCTAGGCTCTATAACATTTTAGTTGAGTTCACCTTACAGATTTTCACTTTACTTTGGCTTTGAATATTATTACCTTCATTAACATAAATCAAAAGCTGTGTTACCTTTGATAAAGTTAGTTAGCTGTTTCAAGTGGCACAGGTAGAGACATCTAATGTTGAGGTTGCCTGACACTTTCTTCCATTTGCTCCTGTTTTCAATTACTTACAACTTTGTCACTCTTAAAGTGTTTAAAGTTCCTTGTGGTGTGAAGTGCAAATCCAGTGCTGGTTTTTTTTAGCAACAAGCCTCTAGCTGGATCTGTAGAGGAAAACACAGCTGGGACATGGGCTTTTTGTTAGTTTATAAGTTAACCAAGTCTGAATGGAGTTCCATGGAGGCAGCAGTGGAACATTCCTGGCCTCAGCACTTCTCACCTACCCAATTCAATATTTCTGCTGCAAACCATGGAGGTACTAATACTCTTAGAAAAAGAGTCAGGAAAACATTTAATAATAGAAAGAATTAGTCAGCCTTACTCTAAAGTCACAACTATCCTTCTATATTATCCCTATATTTTGTTTACATCTTACCTGAAGCAAGCTGGAGCACCAAGAGGAGAACGGCATCAAGAAGGAAAAGGATCTTCATGGCAGAGGATCATTCAGGGTCTCAGCATCCCTAGAGAGAAGAGACACCAAGAAAGAGAGGAGACAGAGAGTCCCTGCATTTGGGGTATTGTGATATCCTGAGTTGCAGAAATCTTGTTTTGATCCAAGTGATGTTAAAAACAAGTCTGGTGCAATTAATAATTATGAATGTTATTGATCCAGCATCAGTGTATGTTAGAGAAATGAAACTGACAAGTCCCTGCCATGAGAAAATGACATTCTGAATATTTACACCTGGAAAACATCTACTGCCTAATCCAAAGCCCTTTGAGGTCAAAGGAAAGACTCCCAGTGGCATCAATAGGCTTTGGAGAGGCTCCTAATGCAAACTAGAATTCCAGCCAACAGATCTACCTGGAAACTAACTTGGCAGAAGGGGTGTTGTGTGTCTCTGAATGTATCTGTATTTTACAATTTTTGTCAATATTCTATGTGTGTCTAATTTCTGAATTTTTTGGGGTGGGTATTTAGTTTTTATATGTCCTACCTACTACAGAAGGGTTTCAGATCCTTTTAAAAACTTAAAGTTAATACCTTAGACAATCCTGTGTGCCATTAATTTCTGGGGTTTATTTAAAATCTAACCTGAGAAATATAACAGCTTTCTCCAGGACCAAGTTGTGATCATTCTCATCATTTTTTGCCATGATAAATGGCCAGCCATAATAGTAACAGCCAAAAGTAGAGACACAAACTGTTGATGTGCCCAGCCTGGCTAAGCTAATCATAAAAATCGTAGAAATAAAGGGCTAGAAGGGACCTTGATAGATCACCTAGGCTAGTCCCCTGCACTGAGGCAGAACCAAGTATTATCTAGACAGGAGTTTGTCTAACCGGTTCTTAAAAACTTCTAATGATGGAGATTCCACAACCTGCTTAGGTAATTTGTTCCATTGCTTAACCACCCTGACAGTTAAGAAGCTTTTCTATTATCTGATCAAAATCTCTCTTTCTGCAATTTAAGCCCATTGCTTCTTGTCCTGCTAGCAGTGGTTAAGGAGGACAATTTATCTCCCTCCTCTTTATAACAACCGTTTATGTGCTTAAAGACTGTTCTCATGTCCTCCTTTAGTCTTCTCTTATCCAGACTAAACAAACCCATTTTTTCAATCTTCCCTCATGGATCATGTTTTCTTGATGTTCAAGTGGCCGGAATGAGCTTTTCCTTTGCATCTATTTCATAGAATCATAGAATCATAGAATATCAGGGTTGGAAAGGACCTCAGAGGTATCTAGTCCAACCCCCTGCTCAAAGCAGGACCAATCCCCAACTAAATCATCCCAGCCAGGGCTTTGTCAAGCCTGACCTTAAAAACCTCTATGGAAGGAGATTCCACCACCTCCCTAGGTAACCAATTCCAGTGTGCAGAAATTATGGAATTATTATTAATATAATGTCATACTGTATGTGCAGAGGCCAGATCATTTGCGGATTCATTGAGCTCTGTGCCTTAGGCCATGTCAATAGCAATGCGAGTGTGGTACGAGGCTTAGATGAGTAAAGCAAAATTCAGCCAAGCTACCGCACAGCCACCTAAAAATAGGAAAATAGCTTCAGCTTTTATCAGTCTTTTGTATAGATCTATGTTAGGACTCATTCACAGTAAACAGCTCTTACTTTATATGGCAGTATAATGTACAATGTTAGAGATGTATTATGAAATCAAAATTATCTTCGTTGTGAACGAACCTGCCTTTTGGGGAGTTCATTGCCAAGGAGATCTCTCTAAGAGAGTATGTTGCAAATAGAAATCTATCTAGCAATTATATAGCTATCATAACAAGGTATAAGAAGGTCTTCTTTTTTATATTACGAAGGTGATACGTTAGTTGCTATCCCTACCCTCCAGCGTATCTACCACTCCTCCAAGTTTAGTGTCATCTGAAAACTTGCTGAGAGTGCAGTCCACACCATCCTCCAGGTTATTAATTAAGATATTGAACATAACTGGCCCCAGGACCCCCTCCACTTCAAACTGGCTGCCAACTGGACATGGAGCTGCCAACTAGACATGAAGCTGTCAAGTCAGCATGCTTAGCTCAAGCAAGGAAGGAGGAGAGAGAGTTTTGTGTGCCGCAGAAAGGGCAGCTTGACCCCACGTCCTTTCTGATAAAAACTGTGTTGAAGTTGCTGATACATGTATTTTAGAAGAGCAGGATGTGCCCTAGGAATGTTTATTGAGGCCAAGGCTGCAAACTCTGGAAAAATCCACACCTGGTTAATCAGTAAGCAGAAGGAACCCCTTGCTTGACGATTGGAACTGCTTGCTTAACAAGTTTCTTTAAGGGACATGTCATTCTATTACTAACTTATAAATAAGGGGACTGGACTCTCCCTCTGGATGCATCTTGTGTTCCCCACTGGCAGATGGGCTCCTGCTGTGCACTTGAGAACGACACTCAGCTTTGGTAATTATTGAGGGTTGTGGTGTGTTACCAACCAGTTGAGGACATTTGTGAGTGCTTGAGACTAAGTAATATTTAGCTTTAAGTGAAAGGACTCTTGTGCGGTCCTGTTGGTGCCAGCCATCGATCGGTCGGACGACCGTGCCTCCCCAGATTTACTTCCTGACACCACCTCGCACAGAGTGAAAGTTACCAAGAGCTTTGGGTTGAGAGAACCCTGGGTAACACATTGAGGGGTCTCCATAACTGAAACCTCACTCTCTAAGTGTGGGGCATTGAGTCAGCTCCAAGGGAAAGAGGAGCTAGGGTGGGGATGGGGGTTTCTGTCTGGGGGTGAGTCCTCTGTTTAAGGGTCCTAGGGGCCTTTGGAGCCACCCCCTCCAATTTTTAAAGACAGAGCTAAAGTGCCTCAAGCGATAGTCCTTGTCATGTCTCAGTGCCCATTAGAGCTGAAATCACTGAAAAATTGGGCTACGGGCTCAGGTGGTGCAGATTCAACAAGACTTTTGTCAAAACACAGCCAGGCTGCTGGGTAACCTTCTGGTGCTCCGGGGTCCACAGTTCCACCGCAGGGGGTTTGCCAGAGAACTGGAAGGAGCTGGCTCTTTCTTGGGTGTTCAGCTCATTCCTCCACAGCAGCAGCCCTGGGAAGCCCTGCTTGAGCCAGCAGCACCCCTGGGGCTGCTAGGCTCTCTGCTCTGCTGTAGGGACCAAGGGAGCCCTGGGAGCCCAAGTTGGAGCTTGGGCTCTCATGGTTGGCCAGGCCCTTTAAGGTCAGACTACCCTATTTAAAGAATTAAGGAGCAAATGAAGGCCTGGCAGAAGCAGGTGCTGGGAAAAAGAAGGTGGTCCTGGGCCAGGATAGTTTAGTGTGTGTGGGATAACCAGGATGCCCTTTCCTCCTGTCTTCAGGCTGCTGGGCTGCAGCCATCTCCACTCTTTAGCTGGCTGCCAAAGGGGCCTCTGGCCTCCCAATCCACAAAGACTGATTGATCTTCACGGGGAGGTGCAGGTTCCAGCCCTACATCAAGACTGAGCTCTGCTGGAGTCAGCACTGCTGGCCTGCAGGTAGCTCCATCAGCTGTGGTTGTGGCTGGACCTTCTCTACCCATGTGCTGGGGAAACCCCTGCCACCAGCAGACCTGAACAATGTGAATGAGGCTAACTCTGGAACTGCTTGTCGCCTGCAGGCGCCATTGGCTCCCCTCTGTCTGATCTGCCAACATGTGTTGTGTGCACTTTTACCCTCATCGTTATGGTTGGGGCTTTGTCATGGCAAAGACCGTCAATGGCGTTTTAGAGTGACCTGTTGTGTCCTTGCTCTCTACACAACACTGAGACGATGAAACATGAAAGACTGATTCAGAAAGAGCCTGTTTGTATGTCTGGTCCCTCTTTGTCCCAAGAGCAAACAACGAACGAAAAAAACAACGCAGACAAAGTCTTCCCTCCACCAAGATTTGAAAGTATATTGTCCCCACATTGGTCCTCTCGTCAGGTGTCAGCCAGGTTTACTGAGCTTCTTAACCCTTTACAGGTAAAAGAGACATTAACCCTTAACCATCTGTTTAGGACACACACACACACACACACTCTGGTGCCAAGCCACTTTTCAGGGAAAGCTGTTTCCTGAATTCCTCTTTGCACCGTAGGGCATTGTCCAAAGCCCACTGAAGTTACTGGTATTCCTTCCATTCATGTCAGTTAGTTTTGTAGTAGGCCACTGAGGTTTAATTGGCATAGATGATCAGGATATAATTCTGGTCCCAGGGAATTCAGTACAAATCTTCCATTGACATTCATGGGGCCAGTATTTCAACCTTGCTAGTAATTTTCTCCAGGCAAGGATATGTAAACTCTAATGATGATGCAGAAAATATGGAATTTATTATTAATATTAATGTCATACATGTCTAGGCAAGGGCCAGAATCTTTGGCATAATTGAGCTCTGTGCCCTTAGGCCATGTCAAATAGCAGATGCTGAGTCTGTGGTTCACAGAGGCGTTAGATTGAGTAACAGCAACAGTTGCCAGCAAAGCTAACCACAAACCCTTACTAAATTAGAAAATAGCTTCATCTTTTATCAGTTTCTTCTGTATTATATGCCTTATGTTTAGAAGCTCATAATACAGATAGACAGAGCTCTTACTTTATATGGCAGTATAATGTACAATTGTAGAAATTATATAGAAAATCAAAATTTATCTTCAACGTTGTGCACGAAGAGCCCTGCCTTTTGGGGAAGTTTCATTGCCAAGGAGATCTCTCTAAAGAGAGTATTGCAAATAGAAATCTATCTAGCTATATATATAGCTAGTCATTAACAAAGGTATAAGAAGGTATTCTTTTATAATTAAGAAGGTGATACGTTCAGTTGAATAGAAGCATAGAAGATTAGGGTTGGAAGAGACCTCAGGAGGTCATCTAGTCCAATCCCCTGCTCAAAACAGGACCAACACCAACTAAATCATCCCAGCCAAAGCTTTGTCAAGCCGGATCTTAAAAACCTCTAAGGATAGAGATACTACCACCTCCCTAGGTTACCCATTCCAGTGCTTCATGACCCTCCTATGAAATAGTGTTTCCTAATATCGAACCTAGACCTCCCCCGCTGCAACTTTAGACCATTGCTCCTTGTTCTGTCGTCTACCACCACTGGAACCCCCTTCAGGCAGTTGAAGGCCGCTATCAAATCCCCCCTCACTCTTCTCTTCTGCAGACTAAATAAGCCCAGTTCCCTCAGCCTCTCCTCGTAAGTCATGTTCCCCAGCCCCCTAATCATTTTTGTTGCCATCTGCCAGACGCTCTCCAATTTGTCCACATCCTTTCTGTAGTGGAGGGGTCAAAACTAGGAACAATACTCCAGGTGGGTAAAAACCCTCACTTCTTCAGCAGCATGGAGTGCAAGTTACAGAGGCAGGCATTATATAATGACACATGAAGAGAAGGGAGTATGCCACAAGCGGAGAACCAGTGTTGACAGGGCCAATTCGACCAGGATGGATGTAGTCCACTCCCAATAATAGATAAGGAAGTGTCAATTCCAGGAGAGGCAAAACTGCTTTTGTAATGAGCCAAGCCACTCCCAGCCCCTATTCAAACCCAAAGTAATGGTGTTAAATTTGAAGTCTGTTTCTGAAGTGTTTGGTTCAAGAATAGTTATTTTTAAATCTTTTATAGAATGTCCAGGGAGACTGAAGTGTTCTCCTACTGGCTTTTGTATGTTATCATTCCTGATGTCTGATTTGTGTCCATTTATTCTTTTACATAGGGTCTGTCCGGTTTGGCCAATGTACATTGCTGAGGGGCATTGCTGGGACATGATGGCATATATAACATTAGTAGACGTGCAGGTAAATGAGCCCTTGATGGTGTGGCTGACGAGGTTGGGACCTTTGATGGTGTTGCTAGAGTAGATATGGGGAGAGAGTAGGCAATGAGGTTTGCTACAGGGATTGGTTCCTGGGTTGGTGTTTCTGTGATGTGGTGTATAGTTGCTGGTGAGTATTTGCTTCAGGTTGGGGGGGCTGTCTGTAAGTGAGAACTGGCCTATTTGCCAAGGTCTGTGAGAGTGAGGTATCATTTTCCAGGACAGGTTGTAGATTGTTGATAATGCACTGGAGAGGTTTAAGCTGGGGGCTGGGTTGTATGTGATGGCCAGTGGTTTTTCTGTTATTTTCCTTGTTGGGCCTGTCCTGTAGTAGGTGACTTCTGGGTACCCGTCTCACTCTGTCAATCTTTTTCCTCACTTCCCCAGGTGGGTATGGTAGTTTTAAGAATGCTTGGTAAAGACCTTGTAAGTGTTTGTCTCTGTCTGAGAGATTGAAGCAAATTTGGTTGTATCTTAGGACTTGGCTGTGTGGATGGAAGCTGAAGGCATGTAGGTAAGTATAGCGATCAGTAGGTTTCCGGTATAGGAGGGTGTTTTTGTGAGTATCACTTATATGCACTGTAGTATCCAGGAAGTGGACCTCTTGTATGGACTGATCCAGGCTGAGGTTGGTGGTGGGGTGGAAATTATTGAAATTCAGGTGGAATTTTTCAAGTGCCTCCTTTCCGTGGGTCCATATGATGAAGATGTCATCAATGTAGTGCAAGTACAGGAGGGGCGCTAGGGGATGAGAGCTAAGGAAGCGTTGTTCTAAGTCAGCCATAAAAATGTTGGCATACTGTGAGGCCATGCAGGTACTCATAGCAGTGCCACTGACTTGAAGGTATAAGTTGATTAGTTGGCAACAGCAAACAGGATAAATGCCCACTTTTGTCAAAAAAGTGGTGTGTGGAGGAACATGGTGTGTGTGTGTTAAGCAGCAATGTCAGCCCCATGCAGCGGGGATGTAGGTCTTGGGCAGGGGGCACGCAGTGCTTGGGTGAGCAATGATGCCAGCCCCTTGGGGTAGGGTAGTGCAGGGCTTGGAGAGGGCCTCAGGTGAGTGGCTCGAGCCTGCATGGGGAGGTAGAAGGGCTCGGGCTAGTTCCAAGTGGTGTCCCGTTTTCTCTTTGGGAAATATGGTCACCCTAGTCATTGGATGATGAGAAGGGACAACTTGTATTCAGGTTGGACTTTTCCAATCTTTGCCAGAATCATGGGTCATTTTCTGAGTGGCCCAGGTCAGTTTTAACGAGAAGCCAAGCCATGACACCTTCCAGAAATTGCATAAAACAGACTCTTGATCCAAGCGTTGCTTCCTAAAGCCAAAATATCTGAATGAGAGAGAGGGAGAGCACCTGACATCACTTGGTTGCTGAGAGCACCTCTTGTCTAGTAACAACTCAAGTCTCTTTCCCAATAAGCAATTTAGTAACTTGATCCTTTTAAGTCCTACAGTCTACCTAAGGCAACAACTGCAAAATCCAGGAAGAGGACGTAACTATTACGACCCCCTGAATGAATGAATTTTCTGTCTATATTGAGAAACCAGTCAGTGCTACCATGAGGCTGAGCTGGAGAATTCACTTTCGTGCTCCTTTCAATGGATAAGTAGCAAAAATACATGTATTTTGTTTCCCAAATGAAAATTTGGTTATTTTAAAGCTGAATACTCCTCTGAAAGTAAGTACCCGAGTTAAAACCATGGAAATGGCTAAAATGTGTGATATATACTTGCATTTCTCTAAGAAATTGAATCCTTGTTATTTAGAAATTGTGGTAACTCAATATGTGATTAAGATAGTTGAAGTCTAGAAATATCTTAACAGGAAACTGCACTTATCAACAGTGAAAGATTGCTCAGAGAAAGGTGGAGTAAAGCCTAATAATCGTACAGATTTATGATCAAGAGAAATTGGCACAAAAAGAGGAAGAAGCTGTCAATTGTTTTGTAAGCTAACAATCTTTACCACTATTTGATTATATAGTTAAAGTTGCCTAAGAGCAGATAGTGTTAATAAAATTCCAGAGGAACAGAGGAATAGTTTAAATCGTTATTTGCACACTGCCCTTGGGAGTCTTCACTACATGGACAAACCCTCATTGACTCTCACCTCACTAGTTATCAACTCTCTCTACACCTTAAGAACAGCCTCAAACACTCCCAGCTGCCCAAGCCCTCTTAAACCCACCCCCATCTCCTCCGGATATCAAGTGTCCTTCAAGTTATGTCTCCACTGGAGATGGAGGCCTAATTTCATCTAGACACTCCAAGAAAGTGTCCAGAGTTTCAGATGGGTTCATACTCAGCCTATTCCACTGCTTGCGGTTCCATGGCTATACTTCCATTTTTAATGCACTAGCTCTATCAGAGTTTGTGTGGTATGTCCACCTGAACTGGAAATGACCCCTCAAGCCCCAATGTAAACATACCCTGAGAAGAAGTAAGAGCTGATAAGTTCTGTGCAGCTAGGGAAGGGAGATCATGATTTCATTATCTATCTGCATTTCTAGTGTCTTTCACTGGCACTCCTGGCTCTCAACCACTAGATGACAGCAACAACAAAAAGATGCTTCTAATTGAGCATCAGCCTTGAAGTAGGAACCTGCTTTCTCACAGAGCAGCCTGCTGGACTTTAGTGACAGTTCAACAGAGAAAATCACAGAAAGACCATAGCTTCTGCTTAGTTAAAGGCTTTGATCAATTTTCAAATGCAGATTCCTCCACATTTAAAGACTTAAAAAAATACCTACATGACATTTCTGATGCATGGTGCAATGGGTGAGGTAGGTTTCAATGAACCTTTGAGGAAGGATCTAATTTGAATTCTGAGAAATCATATCACCCGTTGAAATCGACAAAATATTTCCTTTTTCTAAATTGTTCTCATCTTTTTATGGACAGTCATGTGCTTAATTATGATCTCACTTACACCAGTTTACACAAGGGTCTGATGGTTTCAATAGAGTTACTCCTGATTTACAGGGATCAATGTAACAGGGAGCAGAATCAGGCCTTAGACCTTAATGCAGATTGGTCTAATTTCCTCTGGTCTCCTCAATGTGGATGATGGGTTTTGAAGGGAGGAGGGAGATCTAGTTGCCATGGAGTTCCACTGTAGGTGTTACACACCGAACAGTAAATCTGTGACTGAACCCAGCCCCTATGACACCACAAACTAAAAGGATTTGTAACAGTTATAAGAAATAAATATCTACCTAAAAAAGCTCATTGAAACCTACAGAGATGTGTAGACCATCATCTATCAACACCCATGTGTGGTGTTAACGTGCAATAACGACTTCTTTACTATATTTTATCTAATTTGTTATTTTTAAAAAGATAAACAAGATTGATTTCTGAAGAGAATAATGCTAGAAACAGCCCACTTGCCTCCCACCAAAACACACACACACACACACACACACATTTTTCAAGAATATGATCTCACACCAGCTTGCTTTTATTAGAAGGAGAATAACAAATCTTATATGGGAGACACAAGGACTTCCTTTCTGGAATTTCTCTGCCTCACAAGGCGCTTTACAGCCCAAATAAACAGCACTCCAGGGTTCCATTGAAGCAGGATCTGATGTTTTAGAAGCAAGAGGCTGTGTGCCAGATTCCCAGAGATCCTGATTAAACAATCAGTCAAAAAATCTCCTGCACAAAGAAAAGAGAATCAGATTTTGTGGTGTTTTCCCACAGAACAGGGATAATCTGATGTTTGTTTTCAAATCAGTTACAAAGGAGGACTTGCCCAGTCACTCTGTGGTAGGCGAAGAGGTCCCTACTGTGATATTGTGTTACTGAGTATTAATGGGGATAGTCAGGTGTATCTAAACAGGTGAACTGGCTGTCTATAAAATCTATACTGCAGAAAAGCACAACTCACATCTGTCATAAACAGATAGCTAAGGGTTAATGTTTCTTTTACCTGTAAAGGGTTAACAAAGGGAACCAAACACCTGACCAGAGGACCAATCAGGAAACAAGATTTTTAAAAAGCTCAGGGAGGGAATGTTTGGGTGTGTGTCCCTTTTGTTCTGTTCTCCGGTCAGTCTCTCGGCTATGAGAGGGATCTTTCTATCTTCAAGCTTCTAATCTTCAGTTTCCAAGTTGTGAGTACAAAGGAAGAAAAACAATAGGCTTTTATTGTTTTTTTTTGTATTTACATGTGTGTAGTTGCTGGGATGTTTAAATTGTATTTCTTTTTGAATAAGGCTGAGTATTCATATTTTTTTTTAGCAATGGACCCCTGTATATTGTCACCTTGAGGACAGAGAACATTTTTCTTGTCTTTTTCTTTCTTATTTATATAAATGCTTCTGTTAAGACTGTTGGATTTATTTTTTCCTGGGGGACTCAAGGGATGCTGGCTAATCACAGGAATTGGGTCGAGAAACGAAGAGGGGGGAAGTGAAATTGTCCTCTCTGTTTGTAATTCAAGAGTTTAAGTACAGTAATTCCAGGAAACCCGGAGGGGAGCCTTGGGAGGAAATAAAGGTAGCAAGGGGAGGGGGAGTTATTTCCTTTGTGGTACGTGCGTCAGAGGATCTGGTGTTGGGGGGTTTTCCCCCAGGGGGGGGGAGGTTTGGGGGGACCGAGTGAGGCAGGCGCTGTAATTCTGTCTAGCCGCGGGCAGCGATATCAGATCCAAGCTGGTAATTAAGCTTGGAGGTTTCATGCTAGGCACCCACATTTTGGACACTAAGGTTCAGAATTGGGATTTATGCTTATGATAACATCCAGGTACAGTTGTTCTGTCACACACACCTTGGGCACAGCTGAAGCTAAAATGACATATAATTACTTGAGTGATAAACAACTTACTCTTAAAGATTGAAGGGAAATTTCAGTTCTAGCTGGAGGCCAACTCTGTTCAAGTGGTAGTTGCATATGACCAGCTGCTGGCATGGCCACTCCAGCCTAGTTCCCTAGCTCTCCCTCTGCAACCCCAAAGGGCTACCACCTTCACATCTCCTGCATATTTGGTGTTTTAGTAGGTGGGAAAATCTCTCACCCTCCCAATTGCTTCTCTGAGATCTGTCCTGGCTATAACATTAATTTGCCCATGGTAGGTTTCCTGTGTAGCAGAGATTGGCAACCTTTGGCACACAGCCTATCATGAAAAGCCACCCGTGAGCTGGGATGGTTTGTTTACCTTCAGCATCTGCAGGTTCTGCAGATCGCAGCTTCTACTGGCTGTGGTTCACCGTCCCCGGCCAATGGGGGCTGCGGGAAGCAGCGGCCAGCACATCCCTCAGTTCACGCCACTTCCCGTCTCCCCCATTGTCTGGGGATGGTGAACTGCGGCCAGTGGAATCTGTGATCGGCTGAACCTGCGGACACAGCAGGTAAACAAACTGTCCTGGCCCACCAACAGATTTCCTTGACAGGCCGCGTGCCAAAGATTGCCGATCCCTGGTCTAGAACCTATCCTTTCAGAAACCCTGGGAGACACCCATATCCAATGATGATTCCCCATTGACATCTATTTTGAGCTTGTTATATTATATTAGCGTGAGCTTTGCTGAAATTGTATGATGCTACGTCTTTGGATCAGAATCTTGTCCAGTCCTAAATACAAACTCTTTACAAATGTTTAAGCATGTTACAGTTACAAACTTACCTTTATCAACCAAAGTTGTCATGTCATCAAAAATTTAATTAGGTCTATTTAAGAAGATCTTGTGTCCATGTCGACTGTCATTAATTATATTCCTAATCTTTAATTCTCTATTGATGAATCAGCTTTTCCATTATTTTGCCAGGGATTGATGTCAACCTAATTCGCTTACGGTTACCTGGATCATCTTGCCTGCTCTTTTTGAATATTGGCCTAGCATTAACACTCTTCCAGCTTCTGGTATTTCCCGACTGAATTAATAATAATCGGTGGAACAGAGATCTCCTCAGCGAACTCTTTTAGGACTCTGTGGTGCAAGTTATCCAAGTGTGTTGGTTTAAAAAGTTTTATCCCTAATAGATGGATAAATAATGTTTAACATTCTCCTTAGTTACTAATGGACTCAATAGTAGTTCACTATCCTTATGTAACATCAGTACATCACTCAACTTCTTTCCACATACAGAACAGAAATATTTATTGAACACTTCTGCCTGCCCTACATTGTTATTAAGGATTTTACCATTAGGGAATGGACCTATACTATTGTTAGGATTTCTTTTATTCTTGATATTCAAAAAAATGGTTTCTTGTCCTTAGACTTGCCTGCCATGCCTTCCTCCCTGATGTCCTTAGCTTCCCTTATCATATTTCTGCAAGTCATGACTTCTAATTTATATTGATTGCTATCTACTTCCCCTGTTTCCCATTTGTTACAGATATTGTTTTATTTCCAGTTGCTGCCTTCACTTCCCCAGCAGACTGATACAGAGGAGACACAGCCGCCGCGCTATCTTGTGGACACTTCTGTTGTTCCTGCTTGATTTCACTCTTCTAAAATATAAAAGCAAAGTTTGATAACAAGGTGTCTTGGCTCCAACCCCTGTCCCTATATGATGCTTCGGCAGCAGAAGGAGGCTGTAAAAGAACGAAAAGGGGCTGGCAAAGAATTCGCTCAAAGCATGAGCAGCACCTGGCTGCCATAATAGGTCTCTGCTGTCCCTGTTGCAAGCACTGGAGTTGGAGTGGTGCTAGACGTGTGGCTGGAGGCTCTCAGGTCTAAGGCTGCAATGCCTGTAGCACTGAGCATTGCAGAGAAGCGAGGCTGTTCCAGGCTGTGGAGTTACCCACAAGCATCCTGAGTAAGGCAGATGTAAGGAAGAGCAGCCACTGGGGTGATTCTAATATATGCTGGGGCCACTCCCACCCCCACATAGCCTACGATGTGGGCTGTGCCGTAAGTACTGAACCTCCAAAAGCATTAAACAGCAGCTCAGATGTCAGAAGGAGAGGAACAGATATTTCCGTTCACACTGCAATATCTGCTTTGTGGAATGCTGAACTTACCTTCGACAGCAAACGTCCTGTGGATTGCATCTTCTAATGTACATAGAATTGGCCGGACATCTCCAAGGGAAGCAGGCCCCTCCAAGCCGTGTACACACCAAGTCTGATCCTCTGAGGGTACGTCTACACTACAGGATTATTCCGATTTTACATAAACTGGTTTTGTAAAACAGATTGTATAAAGTCGAGCGCATGCGGCCACACAAAGCACAATAATTCGGCGGTGTGCGTCCATGTACCGAGGCTAGCGTTGATTTCTGGAGCGTTGCACTGTGGGTAACTATCCCATAGCTATCCTATAGTTCCAGCAGTCTACCCCGCCTATTGGAATTCTAGGCTGATATCCCAATGCATGATGCTGCAAAAACAGTGTCACAGGTGATTCTGGGTAAATGTCGTCACTCATTCTTTCCTCCATGAAAGCAATGGCAGACAATCATTTCGCGCCCTTTTCCCCTGGATTGCACTGGCAGACGCCATAGCATGGCAAGCATGGAGCCCGTTTTGCCTTTTGTCACTGTCACTGTATGTGTACTGGATGCTGCTGACAGAGGCGGTACCTACACGCATCGCTACACAGCACATTCATTGCCTTTCGCAAGTAGCAGAGATGGTATCTAGTTGTTCTGTACTGTCTGTGCTGTCATGGTGCTCCCCTGGTCCATTTCTCCTTATGTGTATCTAAAAATAGACGTATCCTGCCTAGACTAATGGGCAAGGTATCAGAGAACATGTATCAGAGAACAGAGAGCACATCTGTCTCTGTGTCAGATCAACAGAATGATGAGCTGTATTGCCCATTTGGGATGTCACCTCAACACCCCACCGTCCTTCCTCCCCCTCAACCCTCCGCGGCTACATTGCGGGCCCCCATTTTGTGATGAAGTAAAAAGAAGCAGGAATAGAAATACTGACTTGTTGTGAGTAAAATGAGGGAGGCAGCTCTCCAGCTGCTATGATAGTCCAGGCAGACATAACGAGTGGAGGGGAGACGGAGCCAGCATCCGTCGCTGATATAGTCCAGAGTACAGATCTTTTCTTTAGAACATGAAAGGGGGGCTGATGAACTGAGCTTATTGCTTGATGGGATGATTACCGGACCGTTCTGTACATCTGCGGGAATGACCGGGAATCTTCCTATTTTTACCCAAGTTGCCCACGGCCACCTACCTGAGGCCAGCCAGAGCACTCATGGCTGATGAGACGATTGATCTAGCAGCATATACCGATCTGCCACAGGGAGGTAGGGAGGGAGAGTAGCTGGTTGCATTTGCCCAACACCAGTCTACACAGCATGCATAGAGATACGTGACATGAATAAAAAGT
>NC_133771.1:11770351-11800530 GCF_003597395.2 Chelonoidis abingdonii | reverse complement strand
CCCTGAACCACCCCGGACAATGTGTTTAACCCTACAGGCACTGGGAGGTCAGCCAAGAATGCAAATGGTTTTCAGAGACTGCTGGGACTGTGGGATAGCTGGAGTTCTCAGTCCTCCCTCCCTTCCTCCATGAACATCCATTTGATTCTTTGGCTTTCCATTATGGTTGTCACAGCACTGTGCTGTGGACTCTGTATCATGGCCTGGAGGTTTTTTTCAAATGCTTTGTCATTTCATCTTTGGTAACGGAGCTCTGATAGAACAGATTTGTCTCCCCATACAGCGATCAGATCCAGTATCTCCCGTACGGTCCATGCTGGAGCTCTTTTTGGATTTGGGACTGCATCGCCACCCATGCTGATCAGAGCTCCACGCTGGGCAAACAGGAAATACAATTCAAAAGTTAGCGGGGCTTTTCCTGTCTACCTGGCCAGTGAATCTGAGTTTAGATTGCTTTCCAGAGCGGTCACAGTGGTGCACTGTGGGATACCACCCGGAGGCCAATACCGTCAATTTGTGGCCACACTAACTCTAATCTGATATGGTAATACCGATTTCAGCGCTACTCCTCTCGTCAAGGAGGAGTACAAAAACCAGTTTAAAGGGCCCTTTATATCGATATAAAGGGCCTTGTTGTGTGGACGGGTGCAGCGTTAAATCAGTTTAATTCTGCTAAAATTTGTATAAACGCTAGTGTAGACCAGGCCTGAGCCTGGGAGATTTCTGTACAAAGAGAGAGTCTTAATCATCATTCTGCAGAATACGGTAAATAAGGGCTGGATTCCAGGATGCCAGGCATTTCCCATTCACTGACACCTGGCCAAGTCAGCCCCAATATCTTCCAGTGCAAAAGTTTATGACAACTTTAGTACCATTTAAATGGCTGTAGTTCTGTGGACATTCAATGCCAGCCTCTAAGAAGAGAACGGACAGGGGCTCTGGCTCTCTGACTGCTGAGTCGAGCACTGTAGCTCTGAGCACTTGTGTCTGTCACTGCCCCATACCTTTAAGGGATGGAAAACACATATTTGCCTACATCACTCACTTTCTTTAGTGGCTGCTGTTGTGTTTTCGATCCCCACCTCTCCCCGGGGGGGGCGGGGGGGAGGAGAAATGGGGCAATTTGCCCCAGGTCCCGGGCCCCACAGGGGTCCCCAGAAGAATACAGTATTCTATTGTATTGCAACTTTTTTTTATGGAAGGGGCCCCCAAAATTGCTTTGCCCCAGGCCCCCTCAATCCTCTAGGCAGCCCTGCTGGCTCTAATTGTGATGTGCCAGGTAGTATCATAATTGGGAGGGGGAGGGATAGCCCAGAGTGGTGAGTTCAGTCTTTGAGGGGGCCACTTAGGGATCTGAGGCAAAATCAATACTTGGTCCTGTTAATGAAGGCAGAGGGCTGGACTCAATGACCTTTCAAGGTACCTTCCAGTTCTAGGAGATTGATATATCTCCTATTATTATTAATTTCAATTTGCCTAAGTAGGGTTGAATTGGCTCAGCACTGGGTTGGATGACTGCAACTTTTTGAAACAGAAGGGCTTGAAAAGTCCCTTCTGGTTTGAAAGTCCGACTGTCTGTGAGACTCTGCACAGTTTGCTTTCTGTAAACTCATTCAGGAATACTTTCTTCACAACCAATTGCCAGTTTTGGGTTATACATGAAGAGCCTGTTATTTTGAAAAGGCAGCCCCAATGTGCACAGCTGAATCTTTTGGAATATTTAGGTTAGAAGATTTTTAACTGGAGGTTGCTTTGTTGTCACCAAACTATCTACAACCAACAGATCAAAACCTAATCCCTAAAATGATACACTGTCATGGTTGCAAACACTGTCCCACTCCCAGATAATATGATTTTTAGAAACAAAGCTAAGTATATAGCTGCAGTAGGTTCTGAGAGATAATGGAGCTACGACACTGGGATAAGGGGCTGCCATTTTAGAGATCTGAGTTCTATTCCCAGCTGTGTAACCTCTCAGTAGGACATGAGCCTGACTTTATGATACAGGCTGTGAAAGACACAGAATTACTAACACCCTTGTCAGCAGCAGAAGTTATATTTTAAGTTATTGTCTCCTGGCCTCCAGCCCCACACACTTTCTCCTAGACCAAAGGGAATATGGAAAGGAGTTGGCCAGATTTCATTTGGTCTTTGTCCCATTTGGATGGTCAGTTCTGTGATTGATTCATTATAGGGAGAGTATGTGCAGTGTGGAGAGAAGGTGGGGTGGTTAAAGCAGCAAGATCTGAGGAAATTTAGATTTTTTTTTAACAGGTCATAATTTAATCAAATTCCAGTGCTTTTTCTTAGGGGAAGGGCACTAGAGCCCATAAGAAAAGTCAGAAAAATATTTCTAATTGAAAGTGTTACACAACTTTAGTATAGGCTCAGAGATGACCCTCTATATCATTCCTCATTTTCATTTGCATCTTACCTGGGACACCCTGGAGCACCAAGAAGACAACAGCAAAAAGCAGGTAAAGGATCTTCATGGCTGAAGATTGGTCATGAACTCAGTGTCACTGAAGAGAAGAGATTCCAAGACAGAGAGGAGACAGAGTCCCTGTATTTGTTGGAGAGTGGGGATTATGATATACCGAGTGACAGAAATATTGTTTTCATTTAAATGACAATTACAATATGTGTTCTGCAATCTGCTACCAATAATAATGATTATATTCTAGACAGCATCCTAGAGCTATCTCTTAAGAGGACTTCAGAGATATACAATTGTGTGGTGCAAGATAAATTTAAAAACAGATGTTTTGTAAATAACTGTAATTAAGCAGTTACTATTTTTAGGTTATCATGGAAATCTCATTTCCCTGAGCCAAAATACAGATTGGAGATTTATTGCACATTTATGTATTTTATTTGCAAAAACAGAATGGAAAAGAATTAAGAAATTACAGAAAGCGAAACAAAGGTGGTTGGATGCTCATGTGATGTTACAATTAACCAAGAATTAATCAATCACATCAATTCATTCTAGGTCTTATCACAGTCTTGTTACATTGTCAAACTTTACCTTAGTTCTGTGTTGCACTGGGCAGGTGACTTTGGTACCAAAACTGAACTATGACTTCTTTAATGCAGAGTCATATCCATTTCTATTCATGTTGCTTGCCAGTGGAATTACGGGCAGTTCACCCAAGCAGTTACTTAAGTATTAAGAATGGCAATTCAATTAGTTATCATGCATTGAATTCCAAATAGAGAATGATTTAAACTAGAGGTTCTCAACCTTTTTTGAATCATGCCCCACCTTAGCATCCCTCTCCCAGTGCCCCTACTTACAATAATTGGCATTTAATATTGCTAATGCATTTGTTGTACCTAGTAACCTTTTAAAAAGTGCATACATTAATATCTGCACAGCTTTCAAAACTCACTTAAAGCCTCAAAGAGGATTGTGATCCAATGTGCCAGGTTACAAAGTCACTTGCTTGTAGGGTTGCATGTGCATAGTTGTGATGCAGGGTCAATTTTCAGAGAGTGGCTTCCCCTTTTCTCTCCTACACCCTCCTCTCTGCCCACCTTTGTTCCCCTCCTTCTTAATGCATTCTCTTTCCCTTAACTCCTGACCTGTCTCCCTTCGTCCTTTCTCTCCTTGAACTCTTTTCCTTTCACTCTTCACCTGAACCCCTTCATCCGTTTCTTTCTTGCTTGTTTGCTCTTTCTCTCTCTTCCCCATCTTTTCTTTCCTCCCCTACCTTGCCTCTCATTCTCCCCCCATTTTCTCATCCCTAACTCCAGAAATCCCTCAAATTGCAGTTCCCACAGCATGAATGTTAATCAGAGGGTGATTAACTAACACAGCACTACAAGGGCAATACATGGGCATTCAGATAACCAGGATTTCTTGATAAAGGGAATTCAAATAACTGGCACTATCCTGTAGATGGTTTTAACTCAGGTATTTTTAAAATTACCATGTTTTCATTTGGGCAAATAAAACACATGTATTACTGCTACTTATCCATTAAAACTGGCATGAAGGTGGGTTCTCTGGTTCAGCCTCACAGTAGCCCTGGGTGGTTTCTGGAAATTATAACATCTGAGTTCTTGTTCTCTTTTCGATTTCACAGCCATCTCCCTAGACTGGACTTTAAAGGAAGAGTTAATGGGGTGATTTTCAGTGAAGCGACTTTAGTAGTTACCAGATAGGGGGCACTCTCAGTGGCCAGGTGATGACAGTCCTGCTCACCGTCTCTCTGACCCAGATTTATGAGCTTCAGGGAGTGACTCTTTGAACAGAACAGCCTGTTTTATACAATTACAGAAGGCTTGTTTTCTTCTTGGCAAAGCGGCCGTGGGCCAATCAGAAAGTGACCCCTGCTTCTGGAGAAGATTTGAAATGTCCAGCCATAATTAGGATATTGGAATTCTTGCAATTCTGTCCGTGGAAAACTCCATGGTCTTTGTGCAAAACATCTTGTGCCATCTCAGATTGTGCAAGACACGTTAGGCCACAGAGTTTTGTGTAAAATATCTTGGGACATATAACGAACACTTGCTGGCTCTGGTCAGCAATTTACTTCTTCAAGCCCCTTTCCGTTGGCCTCCCTGTGGTGTGGTCCTTGGCCAGCTTGACATGACTCTATGTCCTTCCCCAAGTAAGAATTTCTCCATCAGCAGTTTGAGCTTCCAGCAGAAATGACCACTTTGAAGGCAGGAGAGATTCTTTATGTAAAGTCGTTTCACATTCCTTGATGATTCTGTATGTATTTGATAGCACATCATGATGCAACATAAAGTCATTTGACTCACTCATTACTTATAACGTTTATTACAATTAAATCAATAGTTAGACAAATTGCTCTACGTGGCACTGTATCAGTAGCTGGGGAATTTTAACATTTCCTTTGTAAATTAGTAGGATTGCATCACAAATTTAAAAATGCTAACAATTAAGAATAACAATGTGATCTGGTTTTGCATCAATCAAAAGACTAATTAGGCTTTGTTGTAGTCTAGGCCTTATTACATTTTAGTTGAGTTCACCTTACAGATTTTCACTTCATATTGGCTTCAAATTTATCACCTTCTTCAATGTAAATCAAGTGCTTTGTTACCTTTGTTAGAATTAGTTAGACGTTATCGGTGGTGCAGGTAGCAACACCTAAAGTGGAGGTTACTAGACACTTTTTTTCATTTGACCCTGTTTTCAATTATTTATAACTTTTCTGAACTTAAAGTATATAAAATTCCTGGTGCCATGAGGTGCAGATCAAATGTTAGGTTTTTTTTTAGCAACAAGCATCTAAGCTCTGCTGGGGAAAACACAGCTGGGAATGTCATTTTTGTTAGTTCAGAATTTAACCAAATCTGAATCGATTTCCATGGATGTAGCAAAGGTACATCCATGGAAGGTAGCCGTGGCATCAGGGCTGTTCACCTATTAAATTTCACATTTCTGCTGCAGCCCCTGGAGGCTTTTGAAGTCTTCAGAAAAGGAACTGGAAGACGTTTAATGGAAAGAATTAGGCAACTGAACTCTAAGCTCAGAAATGGCCCTAGATTTTATTTACATTTTACCTGAAGCAATCTGGAGCACCAAGAACAACAAAGGGAAGGTAAAGAATCTTCATGGTAGAGGGTCATTGAGGATCGCAGGTCCCTAGAGGGAAGAGACATCAAGACAGAGAGGAGACAAAGTGTCCCTGAATTTAAGGCACTGAAAAGTGTGATATAGTGAGTTGTAGACATCTTTAGTTGCTTCAAGTGGTATTTAAAACACACATGCTGTGATTAATAATAATGAATGTTATCCACACTGCACCAGAGTCTGTTACAGAAATGTAATTGACAAGTCCCTGCTGCCTTGAAGAAGTTACACTATATATATTTAGACCTGGTGAATATCTACTGCCTGGTCCAGAGCCCCATGAGGTCAATGGAAAGACCCTCCACTGGCATCAGCAGGCTTTGGAGAGTCCCCTAGTGCAGGTTGTTTCTCTTCTGTTCCTTAGAAATTCATTTCTTTTACCTTTTTCAAAATAGGAAATAAAATAACAACTCACCCTAAAAAGTCTCTATTCTGGGTTAGTGCCCCACGCTGGTGTTTATAGACCATCATCCACACATCTCTGTATGTTTCAATGATCTCATGTGTGCAGCTCTTCATTCCTCCTGTAATCCTTCTACCAGGTGATGTCAGCAGTAACCTGCGTTCCTCTTATCACTGTGAAACAGAACCAGATTGAACCCCAATCCAGAAATCTGGGAAAAACACTTGAGGCCCCTCTTAAAGGGACTAGTTCCTCAATCGCAAGTACTGAGAGTTTGTATAAGAGAAGTAAACGTTTATTAAGAGAAGAAAATCCAGCATGAATCTGGGAGAACGCTGCGAGGATGACTTGAAAGAAAGCAAACAATAAGTAAAACACCCACTCTGCAATATCTTGGGCAATAGTCCTTTGCCTCAGTTTCCCACTGAAAGTCCTTTAACATGCTGCTCCCCATTTCCCTCCTGTGCATCCCACTCATGGTTGGCTATCTGAGGTCAGTACTGTCTCAGAGTCCAGGGGACCTCCTGCTTTCGGGGTAAGGGGGGTTTGAGTGACGCCTCCATCTCTGGTCCATCAGCTGTTGTTGCGGTCTGTGCCACTTCTTGTCAATGTCTCTGCTGCTCTCTTGTCCATTGTCACTGCCGCAGCTTGTGGCTGTCACTGTCTCTGTCTCTGTTGGCATCAGTGCCACTGCTCATTGCTGCCACTGTCACTGATGCCCCCAGCTGCTCGCCATGTTCTGAGGTTCCACCACTGAGCCCAGTTCTTAGTGACTTCAGCTCTTCGTGATTTCACTGGTGTGAAAGTAGAATGAATTATATTGTAAAAATAAGAATGGATTAAAGAAATGTTGTATGTACCTTTAAGCAGAAATAAGAAATGTTGAAATACAGGTGCCAGGAAAAGAAACATTAGGCATAAACAAGGGTGCTAATGGCGAAACATTAACAGAAGATCGGTAATAGTTAGTAAGGAAATAAGATATGCATGGCTAGCCCCGGTAAACTTATCAGATTCTGCTTCCTTTGTTATCTTGCTAAGTGCTCCCCACCTTTTATCTGTATAAATAAGATAGTTTGTGTCTTGTATGGTGCTCACATTATCTGGGTGTATTAGCAGAGCGCTGTGCTAATAAAACAGAGTGGTCTGACAAACTGTGAGTCCGAGTCTAACTTTGACACTGGGTAGTGGAAATCTCTCTGCTGCTGCCTCTTCTGTGTTGTCATTTCACGGCAGCACTGTCTCCACACCAGGACACTGCTCCCTTAGATCAGATTGTCATTGATATCAGTTCTAGTGATCTGAGAAAGAACCAGGACTCTCAATTGAGTCTAGTCATTTCTGTCTTTAAAAATTGGATGGGGAGGGTCAAATGGCTTCTAGAACCCTTTAAACCAGTGGTTCCCAAACTTGTTCTGCCACTTGTGCAGAGAAAGCCCCTGGCAGGCCAGGCAGGTTTGTTTACCTGCCATGTCTGTAGGTTTGGCCGATCACGGATCCCAGTGGCCGCGGTTCGCTGCTCCAAGCCAATGGGAGCTGCTGGAAGTGGCGCAGGCCGAGGGATGTGCTGGACGCCTTTCCCACATCCCCCATTGGCCTGGAGCAGCGAACCGTGGCCAGTGGGAGCCGCGATCCAACGAACCTGCGGATGCGGCCGGTAAACAACCTTGCCCAGCCCGCCAGGGATTTTCCCTGCACAAGCAGCAGAATAAGTTTGGGAACCACTGCTTTAAACTCTTAGGAACAAAGAAAGTGTGCTCTACTTACAGGATGGGGGACTCTATCCTGGGAAGGAGTGATTCTTAAAAAGACTTGGGGGTGGTGGCCAATAATCAGCTGAACATAAACGTCCAGTGTGAAGCTGTGGCCAAAAGAGCTAATGCGATCCTTGGATGCATAAACAGGGGAACCTTGAGTAGAAGTGGAGAGATTACTTGACCTCTGTATTTTGCACTGGTGGAATACTGTGTCTAGTGCCCAAGTTCATAGTTCCAAGAGGATGTTGAGTATATTGGAGAGGGTTCTGAGAAGAGCCACAAGACTGATTAAAGGATTAGAAAGCATGCATTTTAGTGACAGACTCAAAGGATATGTCTACACAGCAATTAAACATCCACGGCTGGCTTGGGTCACCTGGCTTGGACTCAAGGGGATTGGGCTGTTGGATTTAAAATTGCAGTGTAGTTGTTTGCACTCAGGCTGGAGCCTGGGCTGTGGGACCCTGTCCTCTCCCGTGTGTATTTCTAGGTACAAAAATGCTAGGCCTGGCTTCCCATGAACACTTCTGCTCCTGCAGCGTTCTGGTGGCTACAGCAACAGAGACAGGGAAGCACACTAATGTGCAAGTGTCCCTAAGGCTATGTCGACACTGGAAGTAGAGGTGTCATTTTGACTATCCACCCTGAGAATGCATCTGAACTTCAGATGGGATCATACTGGGAGTGATTAGCTAGTTCCACCACTTGCTCTGCCATGGCTACACTTCTGTTTTTGTTGCACCAGCTCATGCAGAGCTTGCACAGGTATGTGTAGACAAGCTGGAAATGACACCTCCACCTCCAGTGTAGACACACCCTTAGAGGATATGAAAGCTGATAAGCTCTTTCCAGCTGGAAATGAGAGAGGTCAAGGGCTCATAAACCATCTTCTAATTACACTTTTAAAGTGTCTTTCACTGGCACTCAACCGCTAGATGACAGCCCCAGCAGAAAGATGCTCCTTCTAACTGAGCATCAGCCTTGAAATAGGAACCTGATGTATCTCAGTTGAGCCTACTGGACTTTTGTGACATATAACTAGGATGATCACATATCCTGATATTAGGATCTTTGTCTGATATACACAACAAGCTCCCTTATAATAATATTATTATACCTAGCTTCTGGAACTAGAAGGGACCCTGAAGGGTCATTGAGTCAAGCCCCCTGCCTTTACTAGGCAGGTCCAAGCACTGATTTTGCCCCAGATCCTTAAGTGACCCCTTCAAGGACTGAACTCACAACTTGGGCTTTAGCAAGCCAATGCTCAGACCACTGAGCTATCTCTCCCTTCCCCCAGCTTCCAAAAAAGTGTGATTTTTCACACTTGCTATCTGGTGACTCCTACAATGGAGAAAATCAAGAAAAGACAGCCTCTGCCTAAGGGCAGGTCTACACTATGGCCGGGATTTACTCTCTGAGATCTATCCATTGGCAGTTGATTTAATGGGTCTAGTAAATGGAGGGTATTTCATTTTATTTTTTATTTTAAAAAGATAAACAAACTGGATTTCATAAGGCGAATAAGAGAAACAGCCCCCTTGCCTCCCAAGCACACACACACACACACACACACACACTTTTCAGTAATATGATCTTAAGCCAGCTTGCTTTTATTAAAAGAAGAGTAAGAAATATGATATGGTGATACAAGGGCTCCTTTCAGGAATTTCTCCAGCTCACAAGGTTCTTTATAGCCTAAATAAGCAGCACTCCAGGGTTCCGCTGAAGCAGGATCTGATGATTTTAGAAGCAAGTGTCTGGCTGCCAGATTCCCAGAGATCCTGCCTAGACAATCAGTCAAAAAATATCCTGTACAAAGAAAAGAGAATCAGATTTTTTGATGTTGCCCCATAGAACAGGAACAATATGATGTTTGATTTCAAATCAAAGGACAGGAGGAATTGCCCAGTCACTGACTGGTTAATGAAGAGATTCCTTATTAACCTTAGCATAGGGAATCCATTGTAGCTATTGCAACATTCAGTTAGAGAGTTTTCATGGAGATAGCTATAAGTATCTAAACGGGTGAAATCACTGTCTATAATAAGTATACATCAGAAAAGCACGACACATCCATGTACACTTTAACACACCTTGTCTACAACTGAAGGTAAAATGAGACTTATTTAGGTGATAGATCGCTAACTCTGAAGGAATGCAGGGGAACTCTAATTCTGCCTGAAGACTGACTCAGATCTGGTGGCAATTCCATGCTAGCAGCCCTGCCTGGTGATAGCACAGATCTCTGGGCATGCTCAGTGAGTTAGCCAGGAGAGCAGCCCTGCAGTTGGCAGCAAGGCCACTCCAGCTGATATCCCTGTTTCCTGCCCAGCATCCCATCTCTCTGGTGTTTTAGTGGGTGGGAAAGTCTCTCACCCTCCTAACTGTTTCTCTAGGACCTGTTTTTGCTGCAACATTAATGTGATCAGCTGAGTGGCTTATATAATTTATGGCACCTCCAGTCACAAAGAACAGGAATAGGACGGGCTGCAGATTTGCACTGTGGCCGAGTTAACTTCACAGAGGGACCTTCCTGCTTAAACCATTCGCATTCATTCAGAACAAGATTTTTATAATTCCCTCCCTTGGTTTTCAAAAGGGGGCAAATAAAGGGCTAGAAGCTGAGCTGCTTTAAAGACGGAAGGGGATTCGTCGGGTGTTAAAAGGAAAGAGAGTAATGAATATTCCTGCTCACACTGCAGGGTGTCTTACCTTTGACAGCAAGAACCAATCCAGCACTTTTTAAGGTATATAGAATTAGAGGGACATCCCCGAAAGTAACAGGAACCACCACGGCGTTTACATGCTTTTGGAGAAATTCTAGCCTGGGAGAATCCTAACAAAGAAAGGGTCTTAATTATCATTCTGCAGAGCAGGGTAAATTACAGTTGCGATGCCAGACATTTCAAATTCACTAAGATCTGGCCAAGTCAGCTCAACTGTCTTCCAGTATGAACGTTTATCAGAGTTTTAGTACTATTTCCATGGTTGCAGTTCTACCCACATTCAATGGCAGCCTGAAAGAAGAGAATGAAACAGGGACTCTGACTCTCCAGCTGCAGTTTAGAACCATAGCTCAGAGCACAGGCATCTTTCACTGCTCCATGCCTTTAAGGGACGGAACTTGTTTTGTGGCGGGGGTGAGGTTTTGATTCTCTCTGGCTCTGACAGTGATGGGCCAGGCAGTACCATCAGTGCTATTTGATTAAGTAGGGTGAACTGGCATAGGACTGGGTTGGGTAACTACAACTTATCGAAAGAGAAGGGCTTGAAAAAGTCCCTTCTGGTTTGAAATCCTGCCTGTCTCAGAGACTCTGTTCAGATTTTCTTTGGAAGGTTCACTCAAGAATAGTTTCCACATGAGCAATTGCCAGTTTTTGATAATACCTAAGGGGACTCTCATTTTAAAAATGGAAGTTCAAATGTGCAGAGCCAGATCTTGTTGATTAGTTTAGAACATTTGTTGTGCTTTCACAAAACTATCTACAGCAAACAGATAGAAAATGACCCCCTAAATGACTCCTTGTCATGTCTGCAAACACTGTGTCACTCCCAGATGACATCATTTCTGTAAACAAAGCCAAGCCCCTTTTTGTGGAAAGTTTTGAGACACAGTGGAGCTAAAACACAGAGATGAGAGGCTGTCATTTTAGAGATCTGGATTCTGTTCCTAGCTGTGTAACCTCTCAGTGGGACAAGGCCTTACTTCATAATGTCAGGTTGTGAAGGGCACAGAATTATTAACTCTAATAAGCAGCAGAAGTTACAATTTAAGTCATGGTATCCTGGCTCCTAGCCCTATGCACCATCTCCCAAATCCAAGGGTAGATTGCAGGGGGCTAGACTTCATCTGTCAGTATCACATCCAGACTTCCAGTTCTGTGATTGCCTGTTACAAGAACAGTACATGCTATCCAGATAGAATATGGGGTGACTTACGCAGCAAGCCTCAGTAAATTCTGAGGAAAACACTGAGAGGACGTGGATTTTGTTTTGACTAGTCATAATTCAGTCAAATCCCAATGTTTTTTCTTGGGGGCAGGAGCCAGAGATCATAAGAAAAAGTTAGAATAATTTTTCTAGTAGAAAGTGTTAGACAACCTGAGTAATGGCTCCCAGATATCCATTTATATTATCGCTCGTTTTCATTGACATCTTACCTGGGGCAGTCAGGAGCACCAAGAAGACAACAGCAGAGAGCAGGTAAAGGATCTTCATGGCTGGAGGTCGGCCAGGAACTCAGAGTCACTGGAGAGAAAAGACACCAAGACAGAGAGGAGACAGAGGACATTAAGACACTGGGGATAGTGACATGACATGCTGAGCTGTAGAAATATTGCTTTAATCCGAAGGACATTTCTAAAATGAGTTCTGCAGTCTTTTTGGGATCATGCGCAAGGTTAGCATTTATTTCAACTGCACCTGCAGAGTGGGGAATTACTGCACACTTACATACTTTATAGGCTTTAATGCAGCACTTAAAGGAAGTCAGAAATCACAGAAAGAAGAAGAACAGTGGTTAGATGATCATGTTTATGATATTTCCCAGCACTGACAGCACTGGAGGAAGGAGCTGGACCCACCCCTCCCTATTTGTACCAAGTCTTGCGGAGCCCAGGGCTGGTAGTGCTTGAAAGTGCTCAAGCAGCACCAAGGAGGCTCCAGTCTAATTTGGCAACTCCCCCTCTTCCTGCATCTCTCTGTCTTTCCTTCCCTGTTTCTCTCCTCCACCCTCTTCTCTGCTTCCTTTCCTTCCCCTCCCCCTGCCCTGATTTTTCTCTGTCTCTCCCTGTCCTTTCTCTCCCTGAACACTTCTCCTTTCAGTCTTCACCTTAACCCCTTCATCTGTTTCTTTCTTGCATGTTCTCTCTCTTTCTCTCTCCCCCCACCAGCATTTCTCTCCTGCCCTACCTTCTCCATTGCTCCCCTCCACTCCCTTTCTTGCAGTCATCATCCCTAAAGCCAGAAATCCTCCCAGTTCAAAGTTCCCACAACCTTACTCTTAGTTAATCAGTGGGGGATTAACTAGCACAAGGTGGCAGGGGGACACACACTGTGCATTTGGATAATTAGGATTTCTGGATAAAGAGAATTTGGATAACTGGAATTATCCTGCAGATGGTTTTAACTCAGGTAGCTTTAAAATAACCAACTTATAATTGGAATAAACATAATGTATGTAGTTTTGCTAATTCTCCATTCAAACTGGCAGGAAGGTGTGTTCTCCAGCTTAGCCTCAGAGAACCCCAAGTGGTTTCTTGAGATACCTAGAAACTTCATTCAGGTAGTTCATTCACTCAAGAGGTTATGATAGCTGTGTTCTTCTTCCTTTTCTGGATCTCATAGCCATCTCCCTAGACAGGACTTTAAAGGAAGAATTAATAGGCTGATTATCAGAGAAGCAACTATATTAGTTACCAGACAAGGGGCGCTCTCAGTAGCCAGGTGTTGACAGTCCTGTTCACTGTCTTTCTCGTCCAGATATTTTAGCTTCAGGGAGTGATGCTTTGACTAAAACTGCCGGTTTTATACAGTTTCCAAGGGCTTGGTTTCTTCTTGGCAAAGCTGCTGTGGGCCAATCAGAAGGTGACCCCTGCTTCTGGGGAAGATTTGAAAAGTCCAACCACAGTTTGGACGTTGGAATTCTTGCAGCTCTGTCTGTGGAAAATTCCATGGTCTTTGTGCAAAACATGTTGTGCCATCCCAGACTGTGTAAGACACGTTAGGCCACTGTGGTTTGTGCAAAACATCTTGGGACATATAACGAACACCTGCTGGTTTAGCTCTGATCAGCAACTTACTTCTGCAGGCTCCTTCCCAGGAGCCTCCCTGCAGTGTGGTGCTTGGACAACTTGACATGACTTCATGTGAAACAATACTAGTCAACAGTACAGACACAAATTGTTGATGTGCCAAGCCTGGTGAGTCCAATGGTGCTTGCTAATGCTAAACACCTCTCAGGGTTCGTCTCATTCACATGATTCAGGTAGGAGAGAAGGAGAAGTGATTGGACTTACACACTGCCTAGGAAAACTCAAAAGGTTCTATGCTGGATGTCAAGATACAGGGCTGCTTGTACCTCTGTCCCCTCACTGGTCTCTGATCGTTCCTCTTCAGCGTTAGGTCCTGGGCACTCACCTGTCCTGGGGTGTAATTTCAGAAGTCTCCCACTCTCAGGATATGTCTACCTGAAATCAGAGGTGTGTAGCACATGGACACACACACGGACTAGCTTTGATCTAGCCGAGGAACCAATAGCAGCAATGCCACAGAAGCACAGGTGAGCAACTCAAGTACATATCCAGGGTCCTGTGTGGACTTTTACAGTACTTGCTGCTGCCTGAGCTGCCAGGACTTCACTGGTATTGTTATTCCAGCTAGCTAAATAAAGCTAGCTCTGGTACCTCTAAATGGGCTGTATACACACCTCTGACTGCAGTGCTGACATATCTTGTGACCAGGGTTTGGGTACAGCATCCCATCTATGCCAACCTCTTATTACCATGCAGAACAGTCTGGCTTCTGCCTCTTGCCTTTGGGAGCTTGTGATAACAGCTAGTGACAAGAGCTTCTGAGAAGAAGGCGGTAGATGTAGCAAATGGAAGAAAGCATTAGAGAACATGATTTTGAGAGAACAAAGAGCTGACACACATGTTCAGACTTATTTAAACTTACACTTCACTGCCTGTTACATAGATGGGCTTCTCTGATGAGTTACAGGATCAGAACAGGGCTAGCTAGTGGTGTATGTGGGAAAATCTCCTGACATAACTATACCAGTACAATTATAACTCTATGGTTACACTGGAACAAACTTCATCTGGACACTCTTACCCCTAAAGCAGTGCCATTTTCTTGTTTATCTTATGTCTGTTTGGATGGGGTTTGCAGCAGAGGTGACCTGTCCATCTAATCTTCCAGTCATTGCATCCTATTGCTGTTCATGACATTGACTGTGCTGGTCACAACTCTTAACGACACTGCTTAGAGACACAGAGGCTGGGAGCGCCATCCCCTCTAAACAACTGCACGGATTTGTGAAATTCTGTTTTCTGAGTGTGCATCTTGGTGAGCACATCTCTGTCTATTCTCTGTTGTTGTGCACAACTTCCAAGCTGACCATGCCAGCTACACGCTGAGAGATTTAGATGTAACATCCATGGAGGACCTCTCCAATCCTCTCCTAAAGGTTTCTAGGGATGGCAGCTTTATCTTTTCCTGCATGGCAGGACACTTTCCCACACCACTTGGCTATAACTTTGACAGGCACCATTGCAGCAAATGGGATAGTGGCATACGGGCCCGGGAGACTTTGAGACACCAGTAGCAGCTGTGGTCTCTGTGCCTTTGTTATCTCAGGCATGAGCTATCACTTAAAATCACCACCCTCTGGCGAAAACAGTGCAAGTATTCAGTGCCAGTGCCCTATACTCATCGTTTTATGGGACTGAAAAGTTCCCATGTCCTCTCACTCACCCTGGCATGCTGTACTCAGCTTGGCTGGTGCTGTGAGGGGGGCTGAGCGCAAGCACTCTGAAGCAGAAGTAGCAATAAGCATGTTTTTGACTTCCCAAGGGAAACATGTACAGTCTTATATTTAAAACCCAGTTCAGCCCCTTCCCTGCACTCTGCTCATTGCTCATTCATCTCTCACCTCTCGCCAGACTCCCAGTATTGGTCAGAGAAGACATGGTCCAGAACGGAACACACTATGCCTTTTGGAAGGACACCAGGGATGTGTGGAGAGGGACGATTACCTCCCGGCCCAGGTCACTAGGCCCCTCTGTAGGGAGCCCAAACGCTACAGTGGCCTTTTTGCTGCCATAGCACATTGCAAAGTCAGGTCTGTGTGATGGCTTTGTGGCAATGAAATGTTTTTGCTACATAAAGACATCAGCTTTCTCTGTGGATGGTCACAGGGCAGGCTGCAGGGAGCGGGTTGGGAACCTCAGAAGGTCTATGATGTGCATTCATTTCTGATCTGTTCTTTATCTGTTTTGTGCAATGTTTTAATTTGGTAATTAAAGGATTAAAATGAAATCTGGGATGCAGCCCTCTGCTTAATTAGACCGACACTTTGCTTACCTGCCCTACAGAGATGTTGTGAGAGGGGTTGTGCCCGTATATCTAGAGCTGTATAGTAAGGATGGTACAACTTTTGTGTTTAGACGAGTGCCTATAAATCCAGCAAATCAATCACTGTCTGGATATACATCAAACTACACACCGGAGACAGGACACCAGGGGTCATTTAGAATCACAAGAACCATGGGATTTATTTCCTCAGCATTTGTCTAAACGTAAGAATTGTGCTGCTAGAGCTTCAGTGGTCTGGTTACTGGTCCAGTACAACCCCAGTAATGGGGACACTGTTCTGTTGGGATAAAGGGGCTTATTAGACCCGGTCAGAAATCTTCTGATTAAGCTGCATGAGGCACACTGATCCCTGGGGATGCAAATAACTATGTGATCTGGAGAAATCCAAACGGGAGCCTTTTATCACCCAGAAAGAGATTGGCTTGTCCCCTTTTAATAAAATCTAGTTGTTGTGAAATCACAATGCTGACAAGTGCACATGTGCCATGGCAGAATGTCTATGTGTGTGGGGGGGTGGTTGCTGTGTTAGAGGGATTTCCCTCCACACTCCCACTTCCCTGGTTCTTGTCATGCACACAGCAAGCAGCAAAAGACCAGAAGGCCGAAGTGCAGACAATGCAATGTTTATTGGGGTTAATTTCCAGCAAGCATGATTCCAATTTTCCCTACCTACTTCCTGTTTGACCCTAGTTTATATAGTAATATTCTCAGCTATACCTTAAACAATTATTTTACTGAAATCTTATCTAGCAAATCCTAACACATTGTAACATAATTCTCTAACCAGTTATATCCCACCCCCCTAATTAACTTACACCTAGCAAAATTAATTATATAGCAGACGAAACAATTAGAGAAACAGACAGATTAACAATAGAAAAGTGGGGGCTGTAAAGATAAAACAATACAGAAATGAGGGTTTCACAACCACAACCATTGATAAGTGATTCCTTACCAGACAGGATGCTCTCAAACTAAGTTTTCTTTAACCATCTTAAGAGCTGTTTCTTTATCTGGTGGTAATGGGCACTATCAAGACAGGATCGTCTTCCTAACAGCCCAATAGCACCTGATTTCAGTGTGACTGGTTTGGGATGTGAGGATGTGACCATTCACTTCCCAGTTTAAGGCTGGCCCTGCTGCTTAGTCTAAGAACAAGGCCTCAGACTATCCTAGGGTATGTCTACACTACAGGATTATTCTGATTTTACATAAACCGGTTTTGTAAAATAGTTCGTATAAAGTCGAGTGCACGCGGCCACACAAAGCACAATCATTCGGTGGTGTGCATCCATGTACTGAGGCTAGTGTCGATTTCTGGAGAGTTGCACTGTGGGTAGCTATCCCGTAGCTATCCCGTAGTTCCCACAGTGTCCCCAGCCCATTGGAATTCTGGGTTGCGATCCCAATGCATGATGGAATAATGAAAGAGAGAAGATGACATTCGAAAATCATAGAAACGATTTATCGTTTCCTTCTTCTTTTGAGAGGAGGGGAGGGTAAATTTACGAGATATACCTGAAACCCCGCAATGGTGTTGACCCTATCAGCATTGGGGAGCTCTGCCAAGAATGCAAATACTTTCAGAGACTGTGGGGACTGTGGGAATAGCTGGAGTCCTCAGGATATCCCCTCCTCCCTCCAGGAGCGTCCAATTGATCTTTGTGCTAATGGTCACCATCCCTATTGTACCATCTGCTGTGCCATTGTAAATTGGCGATGAGATGACGGTTATCAGTTGTTCTGTTACCATCTGCTTCTGTCATGGGTGCTCCCTGGCTGGCCTTAGCTGAGATCGCCGGGGCGCAAAGACAAAAATGGGAATCGGGATCCCTGTGGTCATTCCCTCCTTTATGTTTTATCTAAAAATAAAGTCAGTCTTGCCTAGAACATTGGGGGCAAGTGTACTAGAGAACCAGTGTTTCAAAGAACCAGAGAGCACAGCCACTCCGTGTCAGATCCCACAGAAATGAGCTGCATGCCATTCTAGGGGTGTTCCTACAACAATCCCACCTGTTGCTTCCCTCCTCCCCCAACCTTCCTGGGCTACTGTGCCAGTGTCCCTCCATTTTGTGTGAGATGAAGTAATAAAAGAATGCAGGAATAAGAAATACTTGACCTTTTTAGTGAGATAAAATGAGGGGGAGGCAGCCTCCCGTTGCTATTGATAGTCCAGGCAGTACAGAATCTTTTCTTTAGACATGAAAGGTGGAGGAGCTGATGGAGCTCAGCCCCCAGTTGCTATGATGAAGACAGTTACCAGCTGTTCTGTACCATCTGCCGGGAATGATGGACTCATTCCTATTTTTTACCCAGGTGCTCCTGGCTGACCTCACTGAGGCCAGCCAGGAGCACTCACAGGATGATGAGAATGGCTATTCAGTCATTTTGAGTACTTGTACCATCTGCCACTGGGGAGGGAAGGGGGAGGATGCTGCTGATTCATGCCACCACACCGCGATCTACCAGCAGTATGCAGTAGACATACGGTGACATTGAAAAAAGTCATGAAAGATTTTATTCCCTTTTCTTTTGCAGGGGAGGGGAGGGTAAATTTACGAGATATACCCTGAACCACCCGGGACAATGTGTTTGACCCTACAAGGCATTGGGAGCTCTGCCAGAATGCAAATACTTTTCAGAGACTGTGGGGACTGTGGGATAGCTGGAGTCCTCAGTATCCCCTCCCTCCCTCCATGAGCGTCCATTTGATCCTTTGGCTTTTCCTTTACGCTTGTCACACAGCACTGTGCTGTGGCCTTTATCTATCATAGCCTGGAGATTTTTTCAAACGCTTTGGCATTTCATCTTCTGTACGGAGCTGTGATAGAACAGATTTGTCTCCCCATACAGTGATCAGATCCAGTATCTCCCGTACAGTCCATGCTGGAGCTTTTTTTGGTTTTGGGACTGCATCGCCACTCATGTTGATCAGAGCTCCACGCTGGGCAAACAGGAAATGAAATTCAAAAGTTCGCGGAGCTTTTCTTATCTACCTGGCCAGTGCATCCGAGTTCAGATTGCTTTCCAGAGCAGTCACAATGGTGCATTGTGGGACACCGCCCGGAGGCCAATACCGTTGATTTGTGGCCACACTAACTCTAATCCAACATGGCAATACCGATTTCAGCGCTACTTCTCTCGTTGGGGAGGAGTAGAGAAACCAGTTTAAAGAGCCCTTTATATCAATATAAAGGGCCTCATTGTGTGGATGGGTGCAGGATTAAATCGGTTTAACTCTGCTAAATTCAGTTTAAATGCGTAGTGTAGACCAGGCCCTAGTGAGAGAAGGCCCATACACAGGAGGATTGTGATTTTGATTCTTTGTTTTTATACCCCTGGAACAAGCTGAGTGATAAAAATACACCAAAGTTCTTAAAGTATAGGTCTTTACAGGTTGGCCTGAATATCTATATTTTAACATGCTATTTCTATCCTATTCCTTAGAAATCCATTGTTTTAAAGAAAAGAACAATACAAACAAATGAAAACATACTTATCCCTATGGAATGTTGAATCCCTATGGGTAAGTATGTCACCCTGGTCTCTGAAGTTGTTTGTGTTTCTAAGAACTCATGTCAATTGATCTGAATCTATTTCTTGTACATGCTTAAAATCCTTTTCATTTCTTGGTTTCAAGAGGAGTTGGTTCTGGCAAAGCTTGTCTGTATGGCTTATGCCCTCCCATGTCATTGTTCCATGGGATTATGTTCATGGCATACAAATGTAGAAGTGAGTTAAAAAAAAGTTAAAATACTCTTGCTGGAAGGTTGCAATGTACCCCAATTTCATTTCTTAGCATTCAGAACAATAACAAACAAGAACCCCAAAACTGAGAGAGACAAAGCAGGCTGTTCCCTAAAACAGAGGGGTCCACATACCCCATCTTACTCTGAGCTGCCTCTCTGCAGACTGATGGATGAGGACACAGATTGCACGTTTCCTTCCAAGCCTGCCAGCCTGAAAGCAGGATCAGGATATGGCAGACAAACTACAAAGTACAGCTTGTAATTTTAACCCAGTTTTTAATACACCACACACGGCAGCCAGATTTTCAGTCTCATTACTGCAACGAAGAACTACAGGAAAACACCATGGGGCATCTGTGCTGAGCCCTCTGTGCTGTATGCCAGGCAGTGCTCAGTGCAGCCCAGACTGCCCCTCTCCCTGCTGTCAGTAGCTTCACTGCCAGCACCTCCAGCACACAGCCCTCCCCATTGACTTCCACACGGGTCTCTGTACAGCTCTGAGGGGAGTCATTCTCTGCAGAGTGGCACCATCCATGCTGCCCTTCAGCAACGTATGAACAGTTATTATGGTTATTTTGATATTTTACCACCATTTGTTACCTCTCTGTATAGGGTGGGTGCATAAAATCGGAAAATGAAGTAAATACATTAAATATTGGTTAATGGGGTATAAAAGAGATACAGAATCTGCACACACAGTCTGGCAAGAAGCTGCTTCTCCAGGGAGTTGTTTTCTGAATTCCTCTGGTTTCTGAATTTCCAAATCCCACTGAAGGCAATGGGACTCTTTCCCTTCACTTCAGTCAGTTTGGTACCAGGCTGATGATGTTTAATGGGTGTAGATATTCAGGTTGCAATCCTGGCTCCATGGAAGTCATTGACAAAACTCCCATTGACTTCTATGGGGCCAACATATCACCCTAGATTGTAACTTCCTCCCGGAAAGGATTTATCAACTGTAATGATGACACAGAAAATATGGAATTTATTAATATTAATTATGTCATAGACATCCAGGTATAGGCCAGAATCCTTGTAACAGCTTAGGCCAAACTTCTTAATACATATCCGCTAGCTATGGTTCATAGAGGAGTTGGATTGTGTAAGCAACAGTCACTGACTAAGCTAACCGCAAAGCCATCCTAAACTGTGAAGTAACTTTCTTTTTTATCAGTTTCTTTTACATTATAAGCTTTATTCCTAGAATTTTGTAATAGAGACATAGTAGATCAAGCACTTGCCTGATATGGCAGTGTAATGGATAACTTTATAAACTATATAGAAAATTAAAATCTAGCTTGAGCCTTCTGACACAGAGCCCTGGAGACTGAGGAAATTTCTTTGCCAAGGTGATCTCACTAGAAAGAATATTGCCAGCATTTTAGACCATGCTGTGTGTTTTACATAGAAATCGTGGGAAAGATTCCAGTGGGGAAGAGGTCTGCAGAAGCACACTTGCGAATACCTAAACCAATAGGTATTCAGTGTGTGTCCTAACATGTTTTGCACAAACTGCTGCTGCCTAATGTGTCTTACACAAATGGGGATAACACATGATGTCTTGCACAAAAACATGGAATTATGCAGAGAGAAAGTTGGAAGAACTCATAAGAGATGTCTCATGTTGTCATTGGATGATGAAGAAGGGACAACTTGTGTTTTGGCAGGACATTTCCAATCTTTGCCAGAAGCACGGGTCACTTTCTGATTGGTCCAGAGCAACTTTTGACAAAAAGAGAAGCTAAGCCATGCCACATCACAAAAACTGTATAGACAGGCTGTTTGGATGAAAATGTTGTTCTAAAAACTAAAATATCAGCATGAAAGAGACAGAGAGCACTGATGTCACTTGGCCACTGAGAGCACCAATCTAGTAATAGCTCAAGTCTCATAGGTGCAAAATCCAGAAACAGCACACAAATGTCATAACCCTTTAAGTGAATGAACTACTGAATGAATGTTCTATCTAATCAAGAAACCGGGGGAGGCTACTGTGAGGCTGAGCTGGAGAATTTGCTTTCATGCCAATTTCAATAGATAAGTGGCAAATAACATGTATTTTTTTCCCATATGAAAACTTGGTTAGTTTAAAGCTTCTCTGAAAGTATGTACCTAAATTACAACCATATACATGACTAAAATATGTGATATATACTTGCATTTTTCACTCAAAAATTGAATTAGAAACGGCAGTAACTCAGTATATGATAAAGGTTGCCGAAGTCTAGAAATATATGTACAGGTGTCACAGTTATTGTTTCCTCAATCTGGAACCTTAGAGTCCAAATATGAGGTACTAGCATGAATTCCTCTAAAGCTTAATTACCAGCTTAGATCTGATACGCTGCCACCAATCAGGACTCTGAGTGCCTGATAAGCTCTGGTCTCCCCAAAACCTTCCCTGGGGACCCCAAGACCCAGACCCCTGGATCTTAACACAAGGAAAGTAAACTCTTTCCCTCACTAGTGCCTCTCCTAGGCTTTCCCTCCCTGGGCTACCCTGGAAGATCACTGGGATTCAACTCCTTGAATCTTAACACACAGAGGAATTCCCCTCCCCCTCCCTGTTTTTCTCACCCAGAGGCAATACAGATTCAAGCTCAGTGAATCTAAAGCAAAGAAGGACATTTACCTTTTCCCTTCCTCCCCCTCCTCTCTCCCGGAGAGAGAGACAGAGATAAACACAGAGAGAGGTTTTTCCTCCCCCTTTCTTCTTTCTCCACCAATTCCTGGTGAGTACAGACTCAATTCCCTTGAGCCTCAACTAGGGAAAAAATCAAACAGGTCTTAAAAAGCAAACTTTTAATAAAAGAAAGAAAAAAAAGTAAAAGTTATCTCCATAATCTAGATGGTAAAATTACAGGGTCTTTCAGCTTATAGACACCAGTGAGAAAGCCTCCCCCCAGCAAAATAAATTTAACACACTTCCAGCAAACTACACATCTGCAAATAAAGAAACAAATTTAAAAGACTATAACCACCTTTCTACTTAATACTCACTATTCTGAATATATAAGAGACTGTAGCAGAGAGAATGGCAAAAACCTGGTTGCACGTCTAGTCTCTTCCGGACTCAGAGAGAACAAAGCAAACCCAAAACCTACAAACAAAGCTTCCCTCCACCGAGATTTGAAAGTATCTTGTTTCCTGATTGGTCCTCTGGTCAGGTGTTGCAGGTAACTGTTTGTTAACCCTTTACAGGTAAAAGAGACATTAACCCTTAGCTATCTGTTTCTGACAACAGGAAACTGTACTTACCAACCACAAAAGATAGCTGAGAAAAAACCTGCATTTTTTGGAGTTTAGCCCAGAAATCATACAGATTTTGTGGTCAAGAGAAATGGAGAGATTCTGGCAGAAGAAGAAGACAAAACTCTCAATTGGCTTGTAAGCTAAAGATCTTTACCACCATTTAGTTAAATTTGCCTAAAAGCAGAGAGTACTGTTGAAAAATAAAGAGAAGCTGGAATAGTTTAAATCATTCTTTGTATACTATGTTTGGGAATTAATGTATGATACTGATTTGATCACTAAGATTGTTGAGATAACAAGATTGTGATAAGACTTTGAATGGATGCATTTGATTGATTATTTCTTAGGAAGTTGTTACTCCACCTGATAAATTTGTTGTTCTAAATTTCATATACCAGAGCATCAAGCCACCTTTATTTTCCTTCATGTAATTTCTTAGTTGCTTTCAATTCTATTTTGCCTAATAAAAGTAATAAGTGTGCAATAATTCTCCAGTCTGTCCTGCGACTGAGGAACAGAGAAACACAAAGAACCACGTGTCAGAACTCTGTTCACTTTTCAGAGGGAACCATTGAATGTGTAGAGAACTACAGCCGTTAAAACAGTTCTGTAGCTGTGATAACTTTGTGTCCTGCAAGGTAACTGGGCTGATGCGGCAGGGTCTCAGTGAATGAGCAATTCAGTGCCCTTCATGATGGAATCACAGCTCCTCTTTACTCTGCCCAGCTGAATGATAATTAAGATTTTCTTTGTGCAGGATTCTCCTTGGCTCATGACAACAGAGTACAACGTATATGTCTTGGAAAGTACCTGCTATACTAGGCTGTCTACTGAATGGTATAAAATCTAGAAGATGCTTTCTAGTGGATGTTGGTTGTTTCAAGAAAGCTCAGTATTCCATATGGGAGACATTGTAGCATGAACAGAATATTTCCTCCTCTTCTTCTTGGAGCCAAGCTGTTGTTTATTGCTCTTGGAGGCTCAGCGCCCAGCCCAGGTACAGGCAGGAAAAGAGGTTTTTAGCTACTTCTGTGCTTCTCAGATTCTGGGGAGCCCCATCATATATTAGAACCACCCAAGTGGTTGATCTTCCTTAACAGCAGCTTTACCCAGGCTGCCCGTGGGTAAATCCACAGCCTGGAGCAGTGCAAAACTTCAGTAGTGCTCAGACCTACAGGGCTTGCCTCTTAGGTTGTGTCTGTATTGCAGTCAAACGCTGTGGCAGGCCCATGCCAGTGGATTCAGGCTTGGGCTAAGGGGCTGTTTAATTGTGGTGTAGACACTGAGGCAGGGGCTGGAGCCTGGGGTCTAGGACCCTTCAAGGTGGGAGGCTCCCAGAGTTCAGTCTGCAGCCTGAGCCCAGAAGTCTACACTGCAATTAAACAGGCCCTTAACCTGAGCCCTAGAAGCCTGAATCAATGACATGGGCCAGCCATGGTTGTGTAATTGCGGTGTGGACATACCCTTAGACATATCAGCTCACAGCAATTTCTCTAGTACCACCCCAAGCCAGTGCTGGTCTCAGAGAAAATGGAGACCTGTTATGGTAGTTGTATCCTTCTCATGCTGTGGGAGAATTCTTCCCCAGCCCCTTGTTGTGTGGAATCTCCCACACGCTGCTGGAGCAGTATACTGGGGCAGGGTTTGGGGCTGGAAACAATCTGTTATCCACTCTGTGTTTTCATTTTAGCATAGGAAAATCCACCAGGGAGAACAAAAGCAAAGTCTCTATGATAGTGTTTGTCTCCCTTGTACTTGGTTGCATGTAGTTAGAAATTAAGAAAAAAGTGGAAACAAATGGGAAATGGGGTGAGTAGATAGTAATCAATATAAATTAGAAGTAATAAAGTGCAGAAATATGTAAATGGAAGCTAAGACCCTGGGGAAAACTCCATAGCTGGCAAGGCCAAGGATGACAAGGAGTTCTTTAAAGTATTTCAGGAAGAAAAGAGATTCTAACAAGGGTACAGGCCCATTATTCCCTGGAGACAGAAAAATAATTCAGACTGATGCAGAAAAAGGCAGAAATGTTCAATAAATATTTTTCTGTATCTGGAAAGAAGTATGGTGTTTGCATATCAGATGAGTGTGAGACAGTGTATAAGTAACTAATGAGGATGTTTAAAATCATCTTCTAGACAAATGTATTTAACTGCTGACAAAATTGGTGAACGACACAAGGGTTGGTGCATTGATAAATAATGTTGAGGAAAGGGTTGTCATCCTGAGTGATCTGGTTTGCTTGGTAAGCTGAGCCCAATAAAAAAAAAGCATTTTAATACAGTCAAATGCAAGGTCATACATCTAGCAAGAAGGAATACAGTCCAGACCTACAGAATGGGGAACTGTATCACTGGAAAGCAGTGACTCTAAAAAGGATTAAGGGTCACAATAGACAAACAATGGTACCTGAGCTCCCAGTCCAATTTTTTGGCAGAAGGATTAATGTGATCCTTTGATGTATGAACAGGGGAGTAGGGAGTTGGAGTTGGGAAGTGAAATTCTTCTGTACAGTGCCCTGGTGAGACTGATACTGTAATATTGTGTCCAGATCTGTTGACCACAATTCAGGAAGCATGTTGATAAACCAGAGATGGTGTAGAGAAGAGCCATGAGAATGATTAAAGAATTGGAAACCAGGCCTCAGAGTGATAGACTGTAGCAGCTTCATCTAGTTAGCACAACCAGGAGAAAGTTAAGGAGTGACTAGATCACAGTTTTTAAGTACTGACATGGGGAAGAAAAATTTCATAAAGGGCTCTTCAAGCTAATAGGCAAAAGTACAAGAAGATACAATCTCTTGAAATTGACACTAGACAAATTCAAACTGGAATCACGGTGAAATTTTTAACAATCAGGGTAATTAACCAATGTAACAAATCTAACAGTGGATTCTTCATCTCTGAGTTGCTCTCTGTTACAGTGACTGGGGTAAATCAGGAGTAACTTCACTGAAGGGAGCATAGTTCTATTCGGGTAAAACTGGCAAATGATTTTCCATAGAAGACTAGAATAGGTTTACATCATGGAAAGATCTCGGCTATTTCAATCAATCATCTGATCTCCCAAAAACCTGTCCGATGTGGGCCTGTTCCAAGTGTCTTCCAGTGTGCCATGGGATCACTTGAGTGAGCTGAGCAGGATTTGGCCCTTTCAGGGTGAGAGTTCACAAGATGTGGCAGTAAGAGCTTTGCTGAAATCCCAACACGTTACATCAATGAAGTGCTGCTCAGTCACTCATTTGATAATTCCACCACACAAAACTGTCAGGTGTGTCTGGCAAGACTTGTCCTCTCCAAACCCATGTCCTGCTCCTGCTCAGGGTTCCATTATCCCCTCCCTAGGGATTCTTTTCTTTTATACTTTGATCTACCAGAGTAAAAATGACTTATAGGATAATCATTCCCAGGATCACTTTGTTGCCCTTTGTTGCACCATTAACCAGGAGTGATGTTTTATGGATCAGTCACTAGAGGGAACTAAGAAAACCCAGGCTCAGTTTCTAGCACACTCAAAAATAAACAACGTAAAACTTTAGAACCTACAAGTCTACTCAGTCCTACTTCTTGTTTGGTCAATCTCTAAGACAAAACAAGTTTGTTTACTTGTGCAGGAGATAATGTGGCCCACTTCTTATTTACAGTATCACCTGAAAGTGAGAACAGGCTTTCACCTGGCACTTTTGTAGCCAGCGCTACAATACATTGACATGCCAGATATGCTTAACATTCATATGCCCCTTCATGCTTCAGATACCATTCCAAAGGACATGCTTCCATGCTCATGACACTCATTAAAAAAAGAATATGTTAATTAAAATTGTGGCTGAACTCCTTGGGGGAGAATTGTATGTCTCCTGCTATGTTTTACCTGTATTCTGCCATATATTTCATGTTATAACAGTCTGGGATGATGACCCATCTGTTGAACGAACACTGTCACTGCAGATTTGACAAAACGCAAAGATGGTACCAATGTGAGATTTCTAGAGATAGCTACAGCATTCAACCCAACGTTTAAGAATGTGAAGTATTTTCCAAAATCTGAGAGGGGTGGGGTGTGAAGCCTGCATTTAGAAGTCTTAAAAGAGCAACACTCAGATGCGGAAACCACAGAACCCAAACCACCAAAAAAAAAAGTCAACCTTCTGCTGGTGGCATCTGACTCAGATGATGAAAATGAACATGCATCAGTCCTCACTGTTTTGGATCATTATCGAACAGAACCAGAACAGAATCAGCATGATGCATGTCATTTGGAATGGTGGGTTGAAGCATGAAGGGACATATGAATCTTTAGTTCATCTGTCAAGTAAATATCTTGCGACATCGGCTACAACAGTGCCATGTGAATGCCTATTTTTACTTTCAGGTGATATTGTAAACAACAAGCGGGCAGCATTATCTCCTGCAAATTGAAATCAAACTTGTTTGATTCAGCGATTGGCTGAATAATAAGTTGGACTGAATTGACTTGTAGACTCTAAAGTTTTATATTGTTAAATTTTTGAAAGCAGTTATCTTTTGTACATAATTCTACATTTGTAAGTTGCACGTTCATGATGAAGAGATTGCGCTACAGTACTTGTATTAGGTGACTTGAAAAATATTATTTATTTTGGTTTTTATAGTGCAAATATTTGTAATAAAAATAAATATAAAGTGAGCACTGTACACTTAGTATTCTGTGTTGTAATTGAAATCAATATATTTGAAAATATAGAAAACATCAAAAAATATTTAAATAAATGATATTCTATTATTGTTTAACAGCTGGATTAAGCCATTTGAAAAAGTGACCATCTGTTTCTAGGCACATGTACAGTGCGTACATCAGTGGGGCTCTGATCCACATTGAGGCCTCTAAGCAAGGTGATACTAAAAATAGATGAAAATACATTTTTAGCAAAATGTTCTCTGGTGCTGCATAATAACAACCAGCCATTGATCATGCCAACCTGCATAATGACAGACCCTTTGGATTCACAGAAAAAGCTCACACAACAAATGTATCAGATAATGGTGGAATTCATGGGTGTTGTTCCAAAGAACTCAAGCCAGCATGGGACACCTGATGTAACCTAAAGAGAAAATCGATTCTGTAATTTCCATTTGACAAACTCACAGCCTCAAAGCACCCCCAGGAGTCCTGCGGGAACAAACCCTCTCCTCCACCTGCCCAGCAACCAAACTCTGCCTGCACCTTAAGAACAGCCTCAAGCACCCCCAGCTGTCCAAACCATCTTCACTCCACCCACAATTCTTCTCATACCTCAGGCTATGTCTGCACTGGAGATGGAGGTGTAAGTTTGGTTAGCCGCTCTGAGTACGTGCCTAGGGTTTCAGATGGGATCATACTCAGGGTGGCTGGCCAGTTCCACTACTAGCGTTGCCATGGCTGCACTTCTATTTTTAGTGCACAAGCTCAATCAGTACTTGTGTGGGTACGCCTCCTCAAGCTGGAAATGACACCTCCATCTCCAGTGTAGACACAGCCTTAAAGGATGTGAAAGCTGATAAACTCTGTGCAGCTAGGGATGGAGAGGGCTCATAATCCATGATCTATCTACATTTCTAGTGTCTTTCACTGATACTTCTGCCTCTCAACCACTAGATGACAGCAACAGCAGAAAGATGTTCCTACTAATTGAACATCAGCCTTAAAAGTAGGAACCTGCTCTCTCACAGTGCAGCCTGCTGGACTTTTGTGACATATAATGCAGATAATCATGATATAACAACAGCCGTTGCCTAAGGCTGTGATTAGTTTTCAAATGTAGATTCCTCACATCAAAAGGATTACAAATAATTGCTTGAAATTTTTGATGCATGGTCCAATGACCGAAGTTTCAGGGAACTTTTGGGCTGGGATCAGATATGGCTGTTGGGAAATCATGTGACTAAGTGAAATAGCAGAAATCTTTTTCTTCTGTAAAATTGATTTAATCTTTTATGAACAGCCAGGAGCTTGATTCTGATCTCACTCGTTCCAGTTTACAGCAGTCAGTGTAAGAGAGCACAGAGCCAGGGGCTTAGACGCAGCTTGGCCTGATTTTCTCTTTTTCTCATTGTGAACAATGAGGTATCAGAGCAGAGGGAAGATATAGGTGCAATGGAGAACCCAGGTGAGGGTTACACACCGTACAGTCAAGCTGGGACTGAACCCAGTTTCTCTGACACCACTAACTCATAGGATATGTACCAACTGTAAGAAATAAAGATCTACTCAAAAAAGCTAATTGAAAAACATACAGAGATGTGTGGACCATGGCCTAAAAATACCCTTGTATGGTATTAACACGTGATAGGAACTGCTTTATTTTAAATTTTAAAAAGATAAACAAGATGGATTCGTAAAGTAGAATAATAATAGAAACAGCCCCCTTGCCTCCCTCCAACACACACACACACACACACACACACTCTTCAGCAATATGATCTCACACCAGCTTGCTTTTATTAAAAGGACAGTAACAAATCTAATATGGGTGATACAAGGCTCCCTTCTGGAATTTCTCCAGCTCACAAGGTTCTTTCTAGCCGAAATGAACTGCATTTCAGGGTCCCATTGAAGCAGGATCCAATGACTTTAGAAGCAAGTGGCTACCTCTCAGACACGCAGTCTCCTGTACAAAGAAAAGAGAATCCGATTTTTTGATGTTTTCCCATAGAACAAGAATAATACGATGTTTGAGTTCAAATCAAATGGAACGAGAGGACTGCCTTGTCATTGAACGCTAAGTGAAGAGGTTCCTGGTTAACTGCAGCATGGGGAATGCATTGTCCCTACCGCAATATTCAGTTACAGAGTTTTAATGGGAATAGTTAAATGCATCTAAACTGCTGGACTGGCTGCCTATAAAAAATCTACACTTTAGAAAAGCAGAACTCACATCCTCCCAACAGGACCCAGAGAAACAGTTGAGAGGGTGAGAGACTCCCCCACCCACTAAAACACCAGAGAGGCAGACTGGGGGTAAGACGTGATTGTGAGAGCCCCTTGCTCCTGCAGAGCGGAAGCCAGGGACCTAGGCTGGAGTAGCCTTGCTACCGACTACTGGGCTGCTCTCCTGGCCAATCCACTGAGTATGCCCAGAGATCCATGTTCTCCCCAGGCAGGGCTGCTAGCATGGAACTGCCATCAGAACAAAGTCAGACTTGAGGTGGAATTAGAGTTGGGTTTATTTAGTTTGGAAAAGAGAAGACTGAGAGGGGACATGATAGCAGTTTTCAGGTATCTAAAAGGGTGTCACCAGGAGGAGGGAGAAAACTTGTTCACCTTAGCCTCTAATGATAGAACAAGAAGCAATG
>NC_133771.1:11731673-11769275 GCF_003597395.2 Chelonoidis abingdonii | reverse complement strand
TTGTTACAGGAGTGGGTGGGTGAGATTCTGTGGCCTGCATTGTGCAGGAGGTCAGACTAGATGATCATAATGGTTCCTTCTGACCTTAAAGTCTATGATCTGCTTTAAGGATGGAAGGATTCATCAGCCCTTAAATGGAAAGTTAGCAATGTTTTTGTTCAAACTGGGGAGTCTCCCTTGTGGAATATTGAACTTACGTTTGACAGCAGTGACCAAATGGAATGCATCTTCCAATGAGTTTGGAAATGAAGGGACATACTGGATAGTAACAGTCACCCCCACGCCGCCTGCATTGCCACCGAGTCAGCTGAGCCTGGGAGAATGCTGACAAGGAAAAAGAGCCTTAATCATTCTACCGTGCAGAGTAAATAAGGGCTATGATTCCAGGATGCCAGGCATTTCCCATTCACTGAGACCTGCCCAAGTCAGCCCCATTATGTTCCAGTGCAAAAGTTTATCACAGCTTTAGTGCTATTTAAGAGGCTGTAGTTCAGTGCACATTCAGTAGTAGCCTCTAAGAAGACAATGGAGCAATTTAATTAAAGAGAGGCACTGACTCTCCAGCTGCAGAGTTTAGAACAGTCACTCTGAGCCTGGGTGCCCTTCACTGCTCAACGCTGATGGAAAGCAAGTGGCTGCCCGCATTGCTAACTGGACATTCATATGCCCCTTCATGATTCAGCCACCATTCGGGAGGATATGCTTCCATGCTGTTGGACATGCTTCCATGCTGTTCTATCCATGACACTTGTTAAAAAAATAGCGTGTTAATTAAATTGGTGACTGAACTCCTTGGGGGAGAATTGTATGTCCCCTGCTATGTTTTACCCACATTCTGCCATATATTTCATATTATAGCAGTCTGGGATGATGGCCCAGCACATGTTTGATTTACAAACACTGTCACTGCAGATTTGACAAAATGCAAAGAAGGTACCAATGTGAGATTTCTAAAAATAGCTACAGCACTCAACCCAGGGTTTAAGAATCTGAAGTGCTGTCCAAAATTTGAGAGGGATGAGATGGGGAGCATGCTTTCAAAAGTCTTAAAAGAGCAATACTCATATGTGGAAACTACAGAACTTGAACCACAGAAAAACAAAATCAAACTTTTGCTGGTGGCATCTGACTCGGATGATGAAAATGAACATGCATAGGTCCGATCTGCTTTGGTTTATTATTGAGCAGAACCCGTCATCAGCATGGATGCATATTCTCTGGAATGGTGGTTGAAACATGAAGGGACATATGAATCTTTAGTGCATCTGGCATGTGAATATCTTATGACGCCGGCAAAACAGTGCCATGAGAACGCCTGTTCTCACTTTCAGGTGACATTGTAAACAAGAAGCAGATTGCATTATCTCCTGCAAATGTAACCAAACTTGTTTGTCTGAGTGATTGGCTGAAGTAGGACTAAGTGGACTTGTAGGCTCTAAAATTTTATATTGTTTTATTTTTGAATGCAGTTTTTTTTGTGTATAATTCGACATTTGTAAGTTCAACTTTCATGATGAAGAGATTGCACTACAGTACTTATATTAGGTGAATTGAAAATACTAATTCTTTTTTTTTAACAGTGCAAATATTTGTGATAAAAAATAAATATAAATTGAGCACTGTACACTTTAACAGATTTATTGGGTATAAGCTTTCCAGGGTAAAAAACCCACTTCTTCAGATGCATGGAATCATGCACCTGAAGAAGTGGGTTTTTTACCCACGAAAGCTTATGCCCAAATAAATATGTTAGTCTTTAAGGTGACACCAGACTCCTCCTTGTTTTTGTGGATACAGAATAACACGGCTACCCTTCTGATACTGTACACTTTGTATTCTGTGTTGTAATTGAAATCAATATGTTTGAAAATGTAGAAAACATCCAAAATATTTAAATAAATGGTATTCTATTATTAACAGTGTGATTAATCACAATTAATTTTTTTAATTGTACGATTAATCATGATTATATTTTTTAATCGCTTGACTGTCCTAATAGAAACCCAAACCCTAAACGATTCATTGTCATGCCTGCAAACACTGTCCCACCCCCAGATGACATCATTTCTAGAAACAAAGCCAGCCACATAGTTGTGGCAGGTTCTGAGAGACAATAGGGCTAACACACTGAGAGGAGGGGCTATTCCCATCTGTGCAACCTCGTAGTGGGACATGAGGCCTGAATTTATTATAAGTGAGGATGTGAAAGGCACAGAATTATTAACACTAGTCAGCAGCAGACATTACGTTTTAAATCAAGGTCTCCAGACCTGTGCACCTTCTGCCAAGCTCAAGGGTACATTGCCAGGATCCCATCCAGGTGTTCAGTTTTGTGATTCCCTGCTACAGAAAGGGTATGTGCCATGCAGATAGAATGTGGGGTGGCTTAAGCAGCAAGCCTCAGCAAGATCTGAGACGGACACTGAGGAGACATGGATTTTTTTAGACTGGTCGTAATTCAGTCAAATCTCAGTGGTTGTTCTTGGGGACAGGTGCCAGAGCACTTAAGAAAAAATTATAATAATTTTTCTAATGAAAAGTATTAGGCGACCTTGCACAGGCTCCAAAATATCCCTCTGTATCATCCCTAATTTTCATTTACATCTTACCTGGTGCAGCCATGAGCACTAAGAAGACAGCAGCAAAGATCTGGTAAAGGATCTTCATGGCTGAAGGTTGGCCAGGAACTCAGAGTCACTGGAGAGAAGAGACACCAAGACAGAGAGAAGACAGAGGACACTGGGGATTATGACATGCTGAGCTGTAGGACTATTACTTTAATCCAAATGATATTTTTCCTTAGCCAAAGTGCAGACTGGAGAATTATCACACATTTATGTATTTTATTGCCCAAAATAGAACTGAAAGCAATTAAGAAATTACAGAAAGCAAAATAAAGCTGTTTTGATGTTATGTTTATGCAGTTTCTAAGAATGAATTCATCATGTGATATTACAATTTACAAAAAAATATTAAATCACATCAATTCATTTGAGGTTTTATTACAGTCTTTTTACATAGGAAAACTGTATCCTGGTTCTGTGATACGCTAGAGAGCTGACTTTGCTACCAACATTGAAGTAGGGATGCTTAAATGCAGATTCTTGTTCATTTCTGATTAGTCTGTTTGCTAATGTAATTATGGGAGTGCCTGTGTCACTGTGACTAAAGAACTCTAACATTAGAATATAGAAAATTTTAGTTCTCTCACATTAAACCCCAGACACATCATGCGGATAATGATTTAAACTAGCAGTTCTCAACCTTTTTTCCACTTGCTCTCCGCTCTTTTGCAGTGGTGAGAAGGATGCTGTCACCTAGCTGGGGTGATATGTTTGTGGTATCAGGTGGACTTTTCAAAGCACATGCCTCAAAATTCACAAATGTCTCAGGGAAAGGCCATATTTCTTAATTTTAGCAATGAAGACTGCTAGGGGTGTGTTAGGAGGCTGGAGCACATGACTTATGAGGAGAGGCTGAGGGAACTGGGATTATTTAGTCTGCAGAAGAGAAGAATGAGGAAAGCAGCTATAAAATCCCTCAACTACCTGAAAGGGGGTTTCAAAGAGAATGGATTTAAACTGTTCTCAGTGGTGGCAGATGACAGAACACGAAGTAATGGTCTCAAGTTGCAGTGGGGGAGGTCTAGGTTGGATACTAGGAAAAACTATTTCAATAGGAGGGTGGTGAAGCATTGGAATGAGTTCCCTAGGGAGGTGGTGGAATCTCCTTCCTAAAAGGTTTTTAAGGTCAGGCTTGACAAAGCTCTGGCTGGGATGATTTATTTGGGGATTGGTCCTGCTTTGAGCGGGGGGTTGGACTAGATGACCTCCTGAGGTCCCTTCCAACTCTGATATTCTATGATTCTATGACCCCGATTGCCAGGTCGCAATGTCACTCAATCATGGGGTTGCATGACAAAGGACCAAATTTCAGTGAGTGGCCCTATTACCAGGGACATGGGGTTCAGCACCACTCCTTCAAATTTGTTCACATACAGTGCCCCTCAAATTAGGCCCAGTTGCCCCTCCATCATGACGAGGAAGAGCAGCAGGACCAAATTTGAGTGAATGGCATTGTGACACTCTATAATTACTAGAAGGCTCAACACTACCCACTAGAAAGTGTGACATGCCTCTTCCCCAGTCTGAGAATGTCCCATTGTAACTATTCCAGTTTCTGTGGCATTCTACCTGAAACCTTTGCTCTTAGGCCACTTTCACTAAACAGTCAAAAGTAATTAAATATTCAAATGTAAGCAGAGTCAGGATGAGCTGTACCCTGACATCTGGTGGTGAAGTATGGGAAGTGTGGAAAGAATGTCTGGAATGCAAAATCTCAAATATTTGCATAGGCACGCCACCCTCCACGAACACGAGCTTGGGCTGCTTTGTGAAGAATGACTCAACTCAGTTGGGTGGTACTTGCAGACAGAGGTTCCAAAACAGTGAAGGGAGAGAGGTTGGGCAGGTATTCTTGTGCGGTGGTGCAGGCTCCTGTGGAGTGAGAAGATCAGTTGCACCTCCTCCTCTTCACTGTGGGAATGTTTTCGATAAAAAGAAAAAAGAGTGATTTTATTCCTTAAACTCTAGATACAGGTCGAGCTGACCACTTGGGCAATGGTGCAATAGCATGGCTCCCCTACTATGTGCTGACGATCGCTAAGAGCTGAAATACAAAAAGACTGAAAATTACTGAGGCTGGGAGCACTGAGTACGTGTAAAGTGGGGATCTGAACTATACTGTGGAACAGAGCAGCTGGCGAGTGGAGCAGTTATGGGGTGGCTGGAGCGGACAGGCCAGCTGTGGATGGGAGCTGGCAGAGCGGAGTAGCTGTGGGCGTGTGGGAGCAGCCACAGAGCGGCGGAGCGAGCAGTTTGCTGGACAATGGAAGCTCACGAGGCACTGGTGAGTGGAGCAGTTTGTGAGGACGGCCGGAGAGCCACGAGGGCGAGCGTGTAAGGCGGAGCAGTTGTGGAGAAGGCGGAAGCAGAAACCACCGGAGAGGCCGGGCAAGTGGCCCTGAACGTAAGGTGCCTTCACCGCTCGGGGCGGGACTCTACAGATAGAGCTCGTGCATGTGGTGCAATTGACCGAGACTTTTGGGTTGGCTGACTTTGGAGTATTTGACTGAGACCTAAGGGGAAGGACAATTGCAAATGTACTGTGGGGGGGTGGTTTGGTTTGTGTTATAACTCTGTTGTGGGTTTCAATGGGAGCCGATTGATTCTCCGTTAAACACCGCCATAAAGATTTCGCTACAGCGCAGACTCCGTGCTTGCGAGAGGGGAAGTATTGCCTCCTAGAGGCGCCCAGGAGGGTATGGTATGTAAGTGTCCCAGGTCACTGGGTGGGGGCTCGAGCCGCTTATGCCTTGAGTTATTGAAACGGAACCCCTGGATACTGAACCTGGCCCTTGTTGCTGCCAACTCAGAGGGGCAGAAGGGTTACACAAATAGTAGAAATAATATTTCGCTTACCAGCCAATTCAAAGCTTCTTCCTCTTTTTGTCAAAGTCCAGAGTGGAGAATTATTGTACGTTTACATATTTTATGCTTTAACATAGCACTTATAGTAAGTAACAAATCACAGAAAGAAGAAAGGTGTTTAGATAATTACATTTGTGATATTTCCCAGGACTGACTGCGCTGGAAGAGGGCACTCGCCCTGCCTGTCACTATTTGTACTGTTGTTTGCGTAGCCCAGGGCTGTCAGTGCTTGGGAACACTCAAGCAGCAACAAGGAGGCTTCTCTCTCTTGTGGCTTTATCCCTCTTCCTGCATCTCTTATTCTTTTCTTCCCCTTTTCTCTACTTCACCTTCCTCCCTTTGTTCCTCTCCCTCCCACCCTTTTCTCTTTGCTTTAACTCCTCCTCTGTCTCCCCCGTCCTTTCTCCTCTTAACCCTTCCCCTTTCAGTCTTCACCTTAACCCATTCATTTGTTTCTTTCTTGCCTGTTATCTCTCTCTCTCCCCACCTTTTATCTTCTCTGCTACCTTCTCCCTCATTCCCTCCCTCCTACTTGGTCTATGTACTCATCCCTAATTCTGGATATCCTCCCAAACTGTACTTCCTACAGTCTTAAGGTTAGTTCATCAATGGATGATTAACTAACACAGGGCTGCAGTGGGAACACACTGTGAACTCAGATAAGTAGATCACCGGATAAAAGGAATTCAGGTAACTGGAATTATCCTGTAGATACTTTTAACTCAAGTAGCTTTAAAATAACCAAGTTTTTCCTGGGATAAACATAACATATGTAGTTTTGCTACTTCTCCATTCAAACTGGCATGAAAGCGTGTTTCTTGAGACACATAGAAAGTTCATTCGGGTAATTTAGTCATTCAAGGGGTTCTGACAACTGTTCTTATTTTTCTGTGTTCTTCACAGCCACTTCCCTAGACAGAACTTTAAAAGAAGAATGAATAGGGTGATTATTAGAGAATCAGCTTCAGTAGTTACCAACCAGGGGCGCTGAGTAGCCAGGTGATGACAGTCCTATTCACCGCTGTCTCATCCAGATATTTCAGCTTCAGGGAGTGACACTTTGACCAAACCAGCCTGTTTTATATATATACTGAAGGCTTGTTTTCTTTTTGGCAAAGCTGCTGTCAGCCAATCAGAATCTTCTGGGGAAGATTTGAACTGTCCAGCCACAATTTGGATGTTGGAATTCTTGCAACTCTGTCTGTGGAAAATTCCATGGTCTTTGTGCAAAACGTCTTGTGCCATCCCAGATTGTGTAAAATACGTTAGGCCGCTGTGGTTTGTGCATAATGTCTTGGAACATATAACGAACACCTGGTGGTTTAGCTCTGAGCAGCAACTTACTTCTGCAGGCCACGCAGTGGGGGTGCCCTGCCCTGTGGTGCGTGGCCAACTTGACATGACTCCATATCAAACACACAATCTTAACAATAATAGTCAAAAGTAAGGACACAAAGTTTCCATGTGCCAAGCTTGGTGAAGCCAATGGTGCCTGCTGGTGCTAAGCACCTCCCAGGATTTGTCTTATCCACATAATTCAGGCAAGAGAGAAGAGAAGTAGTTGGGCTGATACTCTGTCAAGGAAAATTAACTTTGGAGTCAAACTTTATTGAAGTTTGAGGGAGATTCACCTACTCTCCTAATGCTTTAATGTCCCATAAATATTCAACCCAGGTTAATGTAGGTTAATTGAAAAGGAGAAAATTACATTGGGCCTGTGCTCCATTTTTCCTCTGTATAAGGCATCAGTGAACCTGAAGGGTTTTTTTTTTTGTGGGGAAGGAGTATTTTTTTTCTGTTCCCATAGTTCATCAATGCAAGATAGAGGAGAGCTCATTCTGGCCAATGGCTTCACTTTCTTCCAGATACTTTCTGTTGTGATATGCTCTACTGGGCTTCTAACCTTTCCAATATCTTCAGATAAATGGCCAGGCTTATCCTGTGGGACCAGATAGTCAGACATAGACACATCACCTCCCTATGAGTGCACATAACAAAATTCATGTGGTGGGGTTGGGGCCAAGGGGTTTGGAGTGTGGTAGGGGGCTCAGGGCTGGGGCAGAGGGTTGGAGTGTGTGTGGGGGGGTGAGGGCTCTGGCTGGAGATGCAGGTTCTGGGGTGGAGTCAGGGTGTAGGAGAGGGCTCAGAGCTGAGGCAGTGGGTTTGGGGGATGGGGGGTCTGGCTGAGGGTGCAGGTTCTGGGCTGGGGTTGGGGACAAGGGGTTCGGGGTGTGGGAGGGGGCTCAGGGCTGGGGCAGAGGGTTGGTTGCAGGAGGTAAGGGCTCTGGCTAGCGGTGAAGGCTCTGGGGAGGGGGAGTGGGCTGGAGATCAGGGGTTTGAGCTGCAGGTTGCCCAGGGGCTGCAGTGGGGAGAGAGGACTCCCCCCAGCCCTCTCTCACTGCAGTAGCTTGGGGCCAGGGGAGGGACGCTTCTCCCCACTGCAGCAGCTACACACTTGGGCCAGTGGGGAGGGGTGCCTCTCCACGCTGTGTCAGCTCCGAGAGTCCTTGGCCGGACTGAGGACAGGGGTCCTCTCCCCGGCCGTGGCAAGTCCAGGGAAGGTCCATACTGGGCCTGGCAGGGAAAGGCGCCTCTTTCCCAGCTGCAGTAGCTCCATGCTGGAGCCAGGCTTAATAGGCACCTGCACGGCCATGTGGCTTAGAGGGAACTTAGATCTTGTTTTAAAAAATTGTCCATGATGGAGAATCCACCACAACCCTCCATCAGTTGTTCCAATGGTTAATTACTCTCACTGTTAAGAATTTATGCCTATTTCCAGTCCGAATGTGTCTAGCTTCACCTTTCAGCCACTGGATTGTGTTATACCTTTCTCTGTTAGATTGAAGAGCCCATTAATAAATATTTGTTCCTGCTGTAGGTACTTGTGGTCTGCAATCTAGTCACCCCTTAACTTCTTCTTTATCAACATAAATAGATTAAGCTCTTTGAATTTATTGACTTGTGGCTTAATTCTCAACCCTCTCCAATTTATCAACACCCTTCTCGACCTGTGGGCACCAGAGCCGAGCAGTGTTCCTGCAGCAGTCAGACCAGTACCAAATACAAAGGAAAAACAATCTCTCTGCTACTATTTGGGATTCCCTTGGTTATGCATCCAGGGATTGTAATAGCCCTTTTGGCCACAGCATGGCACTGGAAGCTCATGTTCAGTTGTTGATCCTCCATTACCTCCCGACTTTTTTCAAAAGCAGCAAAGAATCCTGTGGCACCTTATAGACTAACAGACGTTTTGGAGCATGAACTTTCGTGGGGGAATACCCACTTCGTCAGATGCATGTAGTGGAAATTTCCAGGGGCAGGTATATATATGCAAGCAAGTTAGAGATAATGAGGTTAGTTCAATCAGGGAGGATGAGGCCTTGTTCTAGCAGTTGAGGTGTGAAAACCAAGGGAGGAGAAAGTGGTTCTGTAGTTGGCAAGCCATTCACAGTCTTTGTTCAATCCTGAGCTGATGGTGTCAAATTTGCAGATGACTGCAGCTCAGCAGTTTCTCTTTGAAGTCTGGCTCCTGAAAGTTTTTTTGCTGCAGGATGGCCACCTTAAGGTCTGCTATAGTGTGGCCAGGAAGGTGGAAGTGTTCTCCTACAGGTTTTTGTATATTGACATCTAAGCACCTTACTTGCTTTATGTATGGCGTTAAAGCACTTAAAATATGTAAATGTGCGATAACTCCCCACCCTGCACTTGGACAAAGGAAGAGGAAGAACCTTTGAATTTACTAGTTCATTGAGAAAAAACCTTGTGAGCTGAAGAAATTCCAGAAGGGAGCCTTTGCATCATCAATATAATATTTATTACTCTCCTTTTAATAAAAGCAAGTTGGTGTGAGATCATCATGCTGAAGTGTGTGTATGTGGATGGGAGGCAAGGGAGCTGCTTCTATCATTCTCCTTTAGAAATCATCTGGTTTATATTTTTACAACTAAAAGCACAATAAATTACCCTAAAAATTCCCTAACACTTGTTAGTACCACACACGGGTATTTATAAACAATGGCCCACACATCTCTATAGGTTCCATTGAGCTACTATGGGTAGATCATTATTTCTTACAATTGTTACAAATCCTTTCAGTTTGTGGTATCAGAGGAGCTGGGTTCAGTCCCAGCTTGACTGTACAGTGTGTAATTCTCACCACTGTGCTCCATTCACCAGCCCTACCCTTTGCTCTGAAACCTCATAGTCAAAATTGAAGAGAAGAGAGGAAATCAGGCCAAGCTTCTTTTAGGCTCTGAGCCCTAATTCCCCTTCCTGTTACACTGAGCGCTGTAAATCAGGAGTAACTCTACTGAAGTCACTGTAGCTACCCCATGTAAACTGGTGTAAGTGAGAACAAACTCAAACGCAAGATTGTTCATAAAATTATGAGAACAAAAGAAAAAAGTTTCAGTCATTTCAGCTGGTCACAAGATATCCAATTGGCTATATCTGATCCTACTCCAAAGGTTCCCCGAAACTAACCTGAGCCATTGCACCATGCATCAGAAATTTGTGCCTTGAGGAAGTTTTTAACCTAAGCTGGTAGAAATAAGCCTAGGGAGTCTTTCATGTGAGTCTCCACATCTGTACCCTAGAGTTCAGAGTTGGGAGGGAACCCTGACAGTACCTCAGCTGGCTAGATCAAAGCTAGTTACAGTGTGTGTCCGTGTGCTGCAGTCACACTTCTGATTGTAGGGTAGACATATCCTGAGAGTAGGAGACTTGTGAAATTCCACCCCAAGACAGGTCAGTGCCCAAGGCCTAATGCCTCAAGTGGACATTCAGAGAGCAAGGGGACAGAGGAGCAAGCAGCCCTCTAATCCTGACATTCATCCTAGAACCTTTCAAACTTTTCTTACATTTTCCTAGGCAGAGTGTAAGCCCACCCACTTCTCTTTCTCTCCTATCTGAATCATGTGGATGAGATGAACTCTGAGAGGTGCTTAGCATCTAGGGTGACTAGATGTCCCTATTTCATAGGGACAGTCCCAATTTTGGGATCTTTTTCTTATATAGGGTCCTATTACCCCCCATCTCCTGTCTCGATTTTTCACACTTGCTGTCTGGTCGTCCTATTAGCACCAGCAGGCACCATTGCCTTCACCAGGCTTGGCACATCAACAATTTTGTGTCTGTACTTTTGACTATTATTGTTAAGACTGAGGGTTAGACTGGGGAACGCCCTTTCATGCCAGTTTGACTGGAGAAGTAGCAAAACTACATGATTTAATTCCAGTTATCCAACTTCCTTTTTATCCTAGTTATCTAAATGCATCGCGTGTCCCTGCTGCAATCCTGCGGTAGTTAATCACCCATTGATGTACTAACCTTAAATTTGTGGGAACTATAATTTGGGAGGATTCCAGAATTAGAGATGAAGACGGTGAGAAGGAGTGGGGGAAAAGGAGGGAGAAGGAAGCAAAGAAGAGAAAAGGTGGGGAGAGAGATAACACACACTGTGATGGGGCAAGGCCAGATGGCTACAGTAAAGTACTGAGAAACAGGTATGTTAGCGCCAGGCTAAACAAATCCCTAGTACCCTGGTAACCAAATGACAGTTGCCCCAGGTTAATCAAGGCACCTGGAGCCAATTAAGATCTTTCTAGAAGGCAGTAGAGAAAGCTACTTTAATTAGAACACCTGCAGCCAATCAAGGCAGGCTAATCAAGGCACCTTGGTTTAAAAAGGAGCTCACTCCAGTCAGGCAGAGGGGAGCCAGAGGAGAAGGAGCGTGTGTGAGGAGCTGGGAGCAAGAAGGCAAGGAGCTGAGAGTGAGAGAGTGTACTGCTGGAGGACTGAGGAGGACAAGCATTGTCAGACACCAGGAGGAAGGTCCTGTGGTGAGGAGAAAGAAGGTGTTTGGAGGAGGCCATGGGGAAGTAGCCCAGGGAGTTGTAGCTGTCCTGCAGCTGTTAAAGGAGGCACTATAGACAGCTGCGATCCACAGGGCCCTGGGCTGGAACCCAGAGTAGAGGGCGGGCCTGGGTTCCCCCCAAACCTCCCAACTCCTGATCAGACACAGGAGGAGCTGACTCAGACTGTGGGTTCCACAAGAAGGGAAGATCACTGAGGTGAACAAATCCGCCAATAAGCGCAGGACCCACCAAGGTGGAGGAGGAACTTTGTCACAACATACACATACAGATGAAGGAGTTAAGGTGAAGACTGAAAGGAAAAAGATTCAAAGAGAGAAAGGACAGGGGAAAATACAAGAGGAGTACAGGGAAAGATTGCAGGGCTGGAGGAAGAGGAACAAAGGGAACCTGAGAGGAGGTTGGAGGAGAGGAAAGAGGTAGGAAAGAAGGAGAGATGCAGGAAGAGGGGCTGTATCTGCATCAGACAGGAGCCTCCTTTGTGCAGCTTGAGCACTTCCAAGCACTGTCTGCCCTGCTCCACAAGAGCCGGTACAAATAGGGAGCAGTGGGGCTGGCTTCCTCATCTATTGGTATGAGTGCTGGGAAATATCATAAAGATTAGCATCTAACCACTTTTATTCTTCTTTCTGCAATTTCTTAGAAGCTGTAAGAGTTGTCGTCACAAATACAATATATAAATGTTCAATAAGTCCCCATTCTACACATTGACAAAAAGAGGAAAAACCTTTGATTACTAGCAAATGAAACACTCTTTCCACTACTGGAATATTTTGTTTTCTTTGAATGTTTAGTGAAAGTGGCCTCAGACTGAAGGTTACTGATAAAATTCCAGAGAGACTAGAATGGTTTCAATGAGAGGATCTCAGCCAGGGAATGGGGCATGTTAAACTTTCTAGAGGGCAGTGTTGCACCTTCCAGTAATTCAGTCATTATACGGTGCTGCATCGCTGCTCTCTGAAATTTGGCCTGGTTGCCCTTCCTCATCATGATAGGAAGGCATCTGGGACAAATCTGAGTGGCACTGAGGGTAGCCGAGCCAAATTAGAATGAGTGGTGTGGAGCCCCCGTGCTCCTGGTAACAAGGCCACTCATTGACATATGTCTGTCCATCATGACTATACATTTGCAACCCCATCAGTGAGTGACATTGCGACCTGGTGCATGGGGTCGCAACACCCACTAGCTGTCTTTTATGCTGAAATTAAGGAATATGGCCTGGAATACTTTGTGGCTACTGAGGCATGTGCTTTGAAAAGCCCTCCTGATACCACAAGTCCATCACCACAGCTAGGTGGCAGTATTCTTCCTATTATTGTAAAAGAGCAGAGAACAAGTGCAGGTTAAAAAAATGTATTATATGTCTGTGGTTTAATGTGTGAGAACGAATTGAGCTGCCTGTCTTAGTACTTACGTAACTTGTCTGATTTTCTAAATTCTAAGGTTAGAGTTCTTTAAATGCAGTGACACAGGCAGTCCTATAATTCCATCGGTGAACAGACTGATCAGAAATGAACAAAAATTTTCATTTAAACATTCCTACTTCAATGTTGGTAGCAAAGTCCCTTCCCCAGTGTAGTAAAGAACCAGGATAAGGTTTTCCTAGGCAATAAGATTTCAATTAGACCTTAAATCTATTTATTATTTTTTTGGCAAGTTGTAACGCCACATGATGAATTAATTCTTAGAAATTTCAAAAACATGAGCATCCAGCCACCTTTCTTTTGCTTTCTATAATTTCTTAATTGCTTTAATTATACTTTGGGTAATAAAACCCATGTTCAATAATTCTTGAGTCTGTACTTTGGCATAGGAAAAGGCGATTTCCATGGGAAATCTAATGTAAGTAACTGGTTGAATAAAATTATTTACAAAACATCCATTTTTAAAAGATGTCTTGCCTTGCACAATTATATTTCTCTGAAATCCTTCTAGGACAGCTCTGGTGCTGTGTTGATAATAATCATTATTTTCAAGAGATTGCAGGGCGTATATTACAAATGTCATTTGGATTAAGACAATATTTCTACAGCTCAGTATGTCGCAATTCCTGGTTTCCTAGTGTCCTCTGTCTCCTCTCCATATTGATGTCTATTCTCTCTAGGGATACTGAGTTCCCGGCTGACTTTCAGCCATGAAGATCCTTTACCTGCTCTTTGCCATTATTTTCTTGGTGCTCCTGAATGCCCTAGGTAAGATGTAAATGAAAATGAGGGATGATACAGAGGGATTTCTGGGAGCCTGTACTAAGGCTGTCTAATGCTTTTCATTAGAAAAATTGTTCTAACTTTTTCTTATGAGTTCCAGTGGCTGGCCCTAAGAAAAACCATTGAGATTTGACTGAATTATGATGAGGACAAAAAAGTAAAATCCATGTCCCCTGTGTTTTCTCTTCAGATCTTGCTGAGGTGTGCTGCTTAAACCACTCCCCATTCTATCGGCTCAACATGTACTCTTCTTATAATGGGACTGAACATCTGGATGGAATGCTGACCAAATGAAGTAAACCAATCTTTCAATACATCCTTGAGTCTGGCAGAAGGTGCATCTGGAGACCATGATTTAAAATGTAATGTCTGCTGCTGACTATTGTTAGTAATGTTGTGCCTTTCACATCCTCACTTATTATGAATTCAGGCCTCATGTCCCACAGAGAAGTTACACAGCTGGGAACAGCCCCTCCTCTCAGAATCTAAGCCCCACCATGTATCAAAATCTGCCACAGTGTGTTTGGCATTGGTTTGAGAAATGATATCATCTGGGGGTGGGACAGTGTTGGCAGAATCATGTTGGTTTCAGTTTCTATCTGTTGGTCCTAGACAGTTTTGTGAAAACACAACAAATGTTCTAAACAAAATATTCTAAAAGATTTAGCTGTGCACATTTGAGCTGCATTTTCAACATACCAGACCCCTCCTGTATAACCAAAAACTGGCAGTTGGTCATGAGGAAACTATTCTTCAATGAATGTTCAGAAGAAAACCTGAACAGAGTCTCACAGATGTGCAGGTGTTCAAACCAGAAGGGACTTTTGCAAGCCCTTCACTTTCAAAAAGTTGTAGTCATTCAACCCAGTGCTGAGCCAGTTCAACCCTACGTAGACAAATTGCATTGATGATGCTACCTGGCACATCACCGCTTGAGCCAGAGGCAATTAAAACCACCCTCCAGTGACAAAGGGAAGTTAGCAATGCAGGCAGCCACTTGCTTTCTGTCCCTCAAAGGCTTCTGGCAGTGAAGGATGCCTGTACTCAGAGCTATGGTTCTAAACTCTGCAGCTGAAGAGTCAGCCTCATTGTCTAATTAAATTGCTCCATTGTGTTCTCAGAAGCTGCCGTTGAATGTGCACTGAACAAAAACCATAGAAATAGTACTAACACTCTGATAAACTTCTGCACTGGAAGATAATTGGGCTGATTTGGCCAGATCTCAGTGAATGGGAAATGCCTGGCTTCCTGGAATTCAGTCTTTATTTACCTTGTTCTGTAGAGTGATGATAAAGATTCTTTTGCCTTGCAGGATTCTCCTGGGCTGGGATTATCTGAAGGAGTAAATGTCAAATTGTGGGTGACTGTTTCCCAAGGCAATGTCCCTGCAATACTAAATACCTTAGCAGGTGCTATCCAAGTGGCATTTGCTGTCAAAGGTAAGTTCAACATTTCAAAAGGGAAACGCTCCGGCACAACACAAATATTTATTATGCTCCTTCCATTTAAGAGCTGATGAACCCTTATAGCTGCTCAGCTCTCAGGCCTTTATTTTCCCCTTTTGCAAACCAGGGCAGGTAATTTTAAAAATCTGGGTGACATCAGTGATGACATTGTTCTGAATGAATTTGAATTGGTTTAAGCATGAAGGTCCCTCTGTAAAGTTAACTCGGCCACGTTGCAAATCTGCAGCCCGTCCTATTCCTGATTTGCTTCTTTCTGACTGTACATGCCATAAATTATAGACACCGCTCAGCTGGTCAAATTAATGTTGCAGCAGGAACAAGTCCTAGAGAAAGAGATGGGAGGATGAGAGACTTTCCTACTCATGAAAACACCAGAGAGGCAGATTGGGGGCAAGAGATGTGAAACTGTGAGCTCCTTGGGCCTGCAGAGTGGGAGCCAGGGATCTAGGCTAGGGTGCCCTACTCTCTTAGCCAATTCACTGAGCATATCCAGAGATCTGTGCTATCACCAGGCAGGGCTGCTAGCACTGAACTGCCACCAGGACAGTGTCATGCTTCAGGTAGAATTAGAATTTCCCTACATTTTCCACATTCTCTCCTAACTGAATCATGTGAATGAGACGAACCCTGTGAGGTGCTTAGCAGCAGTAGGCACAATTTGTGTCTGTACTTTTGAAACTGAGGGTTTGACATGAAATCGTGTCAAGATGGCCAAGCACCACAGTGCAGAGTGGCCCCTGGGAAGTGGCCTGCAGAAGTAAGTTGCTGATCAGAGCTAAACCAGCAGAAGTTCGTTATATGTCCCAAGACATTTTACACAAACCACGGAGGCCTACCATGTCTTACAAAATCTGGAATGGCACAAGATGTTTTGCACAAAGACCATAGAATTTTCCACAGATAGAGCTGCAAGAATTCCAATGTCCAAATTGTGGCTGGACTCTTCAAATCTTCCCCAGATGTAGGGGTCACTTTCTGATTGGCTGACAGCAGCTTTGCCAGGAAGAAAACAAGCCTTCAGTAAATGTGTAAAACAGGCTGGTTTGGTTGAAGTGTCACTCCCTGAAGCTGAAATATCTGGATGAGAGAGAGACAGTGAGCAGGACTGTCATCACCTAGCTTCAGAGAGCACCTCCTATCTGGTAAGTATTATAGTAATGTCTCTCATAATCACCCTTTTAATTCTTTCTTTAAAGTCCTGTCTAGGAAGATGGCTGTGAGACCCAGAAAGAGAAGAAGAACATAGTTTTCTTAACCCCTTGAGTGAGTGAACTACTTGAGTGAACTTTCCAGGATTTTGAGAAACCACTTAGTGTTCTGAGAGGCTGAGCTGAAGAACACGCCTTCATACCATTTTGAATGGAGAAGTAAAAAGCTACACGTTATGTTTACTCACAATGGAAAAGTTGCACCCGCTGGGGACGACTGGCTAAGCAGCAGTTCTGCAGAAAAGGACCTGGGGATTACAATCAACAAGAAGCTGGATATGAGTCAGCAGTGTGCCCTTGTTGCCAAGAAGGCCAACAGCATCTTGGGCTGTATTAGTAGGAGCATTGCCAGCAGATCGAGGGAAGTGATTATTCCCCTCTATTCAGCAGTGTTAAGGCCACATCTGGAGTATTGTGTCCAGTTTTGGTCCCCCCACTACAGAAGGGATGTAGACAAATTGGAAACAGTCCAGTGGAGGACAGCGAAAATGATTAAGGGGCTGGGGAACATGACTTACAAGGAAAGGCTGAGGGAACTGGGATTGTTTACTCTGCAGAAGAGAAGAGTGAGGGGGGATTTGATAGCTGCTTTCAACTACCTGAAGGGGGGTTCCAAAGAGGAGGGAGTTAGGCTGTTCTCAGTGGTGGCAGATGACAGAACAAGGAGTAATGGTCTCAAGTGCAGTGAGGGAGGTCTAGGTTGGATATTAGAAAACAATGTTTCACTAGGAGGGTGGCGAAGCACTGGACTGGGTTACCTAGGGAGGTGGTGGAATCTCCATCCTTGGAGATTTTTAAGGCCTGACTTGACAAAGCCCTGGCTGGGATGATTTAGTTTGTGTTGGACCTGCTTTGAGAAGGGGGTTGGACTAGATGACCTGCTAAGGTCTCTTCCAACCCTGATATTCCATGATTCTATGATTCTATTTAAAAGCTACCTGAGTTAAAACCATCTATAGAATAATTCCAGTTATCCAATTTCCTTTTATCAGGAAATTCTAGTTATCCAAATTCACAGTGTGTCCCCCCTGCAGCCCTATGTTAGTTAATCACTTATTGATGAACTAACCTTAAGCCTCTGGGACCTACAATTTGGGAATATTTCTGGAGTTAAGGATAAGGACAAAGAACAAGGGAGTGGATGGGGATGATGGAGAAGGTAGCGGAGAAGAGAAAAGGTGGAGGACAGAGAAAAAGATAAGAGGCAAGAAAGAAACAGATAAGAAGTTTAAGATGAAGACTGAAAGGAGAAGGGTTGAGGGAGAGAAAGGACAATGGAGACAGAAGAGGAGTTCAGCAAAAGAGAACAGGGCAGGAAATGAAAGGAGGCTGACAGGAGGGTGGAGGAGAGAAAAGGGGAAGGAAAGAAGGAGAGATGCAGGAAGAGGGGCTGTATCTGCATGAGTCAGAAACCTCGTTTGTGGTGCTTCAGTGCTTCCAAGCACTGTCAGCCCTGGGCTCTGTAAGCGCAGCTACAGATAGTGAGGGGTGGGACCAGTTCCCTCCACCATCTCTGTGAGTGCTGGAATATAGCATAAAAATGATAATCTAATCACCTTTCTTCTTCTTTCTGTAATTACTTATTGCCTTTAAGTGCTGTGTTAAAGCATATAAAGTATGTGCGATAATTCTCCACTCTGCACTTTGATAGAAAGAGGAAGAAACTTTGAACTGGCTGGAAAAGGAAACATTGTTTCCACTATTTGAATATTTATTTACCTTTGAATATAGAGTAAAAGTGGCCTAAGCCCGAAGGTTACTGGCAACATTCCAGAGAAACTGAAATAGTTGCAAAATGAGAGGTTCTCAGACTGGGGGAGCGGCATGTCACACTTTCTAGGGCATAGTGTTCAGCCTTCTAGCAATTCAGTAATGATACAGTGTCACAACGCCATTCACTCAAATTTGGCCCATCTGCCTGTTCTCATCATGACAGATGAGCATCTGGGCCAAATGAGTTAAATTGATGTTAGCTGATTTAAACCATTATCTGCATTATATATCTAGGGCTTAATTTGTGAGAGCTAATTGAATTGTCAGTCTTAGTACTTACGTAATCTGTCTGATTTCTCTGGTTGGAGTGGCAAGGGCACTCCCATGATTCCATTTTCAAACAGACTGATCCGAAATGAATAAGCACATACATTTAAACATTCCTACTTCAAAGCTGGTAGCAAAGTCACCTCCCCAGTATAGTAAAGAACCAGGATAAGGATTTCCTAGGTAATAAGATTGAGATAACTCCTGAAATGAATTTTTTTGCTCTCTGTAATTTCTTACTTGTTCTCAAATCTATTTTGGGCAATAAAACACTTACATGTGCAATAATCCTCCACTCTGTACTTTGGCTAATGAAAAAGAGATTTCAATGAGAAATGCAATGCAAGGAATCGGTGAATTAAAATGATTTACAAAACATCAATTTTTAAAAGAGATTTTTCCTCATTAAAATGTATTTCTCTGAAATCCTCCTAGGACATCTATGGTGCTGTGTGGATAATAATCAGAACACATATTAAAATATTATCTTGATTGATTAAAGCAATATTTGTACAGCTCTAAATGTCACATTCCCCAGTGTCCTCTGTCACCTCTCTGTTTTGATGTCTCTTCTCTCCAGTGACGCTCAGTTCCCAGCCGACCTTGAGCCATGAAGATCCTTTACCTGCTCTTTGCTGTTGCCTTCTTGGTGCTCATGGATGCCCCTGGTAAGATGTCAATGAAAACAAGCAATGACAAAAAGGGATATTAGGGAAGCCTGTATTAACGTTGTCTAACACTTTCAAATAGAAAAAAAAGTCTTACCTTTTTTAAGGAGCTCTAACGCCTGCCACCAAGAAAAAAACATTCAGATTTGACTGAATTATGACCAGTCAACAAAAAAAAGCCACATCCCCTCAGTGTTTTCCTCAGATCTTGCTGAGGCTTCCTTCTTGAGACACTCCCCATTCTATCTGCTCACCATGTACCCTTCTTATAATGGGCAATCACAGAATATGGATGTGATACTGAGAAACAAAGTCTGGCCAACTCTTTTCAAAATACCCTTGGGTTTGGGAGAAGATGCACAGGACTAGGAAACAGGAGACCATGAATTGAAATATAACTTCTGCTCCTGACTTGTGTTAATAATTCTGTGCTTTTCACCACCTGACTTATGAATCAGAGCTCATGTCCTAATAGAGGTTATGCTGCTGGCCACAGAACCCAGATCTCCAAAATGGCAGCCATTCATCTCAATGTCTTAGCCCCACTGGATCTCAAAACCTTCCACAACAACATGCTTGGCTTTGTTTTGAGAAATGTCATCTGGGTTTGGGACAGTGGTTGCAACCATGACAATGCATCATGTACAGGTTCAGTTTCTATCCATTGGCTGTAGATAGTTTTATGAAAACACAATAAATGTTCTAAACTAAATATTCTAAAAAATTTGGCTGTGCACATTGGGACTGCCTTTTCAAAATAGCAGGCCAATCAGGTGTAACGAAACACTGGCAATTGGTCATGAAGGACCAATTCCTGAGTGGGTCTTGTGAAGAAAATCTCTGTAGAATCTCAGAGCTGAGAAGGTGTTCAGTCCTGGAAGGGACTCTCTCAAGCCAATCTCTTTCAAATCTTTGTAGTCATGCAACCCACCGCTGAGGCAGTTCAACTCTACTTAGCCAAGTTGCATTGATGATACTGCCTGGCACATCACTGTCAGAGCCTGAGGGAATGCAAACCAAACCCCAGGAACAAAGGAAGTTAGAGATGCAGGCAGCCCCTTGCTTTCCATCCCTTAAAGGCATGGGGCAATGAAGATGCCCATGCTCAGAGCTGTGGTTCTAAAATCTGCAGCTGGAAAGTCAATGCCAATGTTTAATTAAATCATTCCATTCTCTTCTTAGAGGCTGCCATTGCACATTGAACAACCACTGAAATTGTACTGAAGCTGTGATCAACTTTTCCACTGAAAGATAATTATGCAGACTTGGTCAGGTCTCAGTGAATGAGAAATGCCTGTCTTCTTGGAATCACAACTGTAATTTACCCTGCATTGCAGGATGATGATTAAGGCTCTTTTTCTTTGTCAGGTTTCTCCCATGCTCTGGTGACCCGAAGAGGGTGTAGACTCAAAGGGGGTAAATGTAACTTTTGGCGATGTCCCAGCAATGTTATATACCTTGACAAATGCTATTTTGGCCATTGCTGTGGAAGGTAAGCTCAGCGTTCCGTAAGGGAGGCCCTGCAGGGTTAGCAGAACTGCTCAGTACTCTTTTTTCATTTAGGAGCTGATGAACACTTCTGTACTTAAAGCATCTCAGTTCTTAGCCCTGTATTTCCCCCCTTTTGCAAACCAGGGGAGGTAATTATAAAAATCTTGGTGACGACAATGTTAACATTGTTCAGAATGAATGTGAATGTTTTAAGCATGAAGTTTCTTCTGTAAAGTTAATTTGGCCACCTTGAAGATCTGAAGCCAGTCTTATTCCTGTTCTATTTGTTGCTGACTGTATGTGACATAAGTTATAGAGGCTGTTCAGCTGGTCAAATTAATGCTGCAGCAAGAACAGGTCATAGAGAAATGATTGGGAGGGTGAGAGTCTTTCCAGCCTACTAAAATGCCAGATTGAGGGCAAGAGATGTGATACTGGCAACTCCTTGGATTTGCAGAGTGGGAGCCAGGGACCTAGGCTGGAGAGGCCTTGCAACCAGCTGCAGTGCTGATTTCTTGGCCAATTCACTGACCGTTACCAGAGATCCATGATCTCACCAGGCAGCGCTGCTAGCATTGAACTGCTGCAGAACAGAGTCAGACTCAGGTGGAATTAGAGTTTCCTGTATTTTTTTCAGAGTTAATTTTCTGTCACTGAAGTAAGTATGCCTCATTTTAGCTTCAGCTGTAAACAAGGTGTGTTCAATAGAACAAGTGTTTACATGGGTGTGAACTGTGCTTTTCTATAGTGTGGACTGTATAGGCAGCTAGTTCTCCCATTTGGATACATAAAACTATCTGCTTAGAAACTGTAACATGGGGTTTTTACCAATGTGTGTGAAGCCCCCCTCCCCTCCAAACATGATATAAAAACTCCACCGCCCATATGTGCATCTTCAGTAGATTAAAAGCTGTATTAAACTGATAGTTATACAGTTCAAGACATACACATACAGAATATACCGTAATATAAAAAAAGAAAAGGATAATATAGGTACAACAATGAAAAGCTGAATATTATTTTTGTTTTACTGACTCAGTGGGAAAGTTGTTGCTGGTGATAACTCACTGGCTGGGTGGCCCTCTGAGGTGAGTCAGGGAGTACAGGCGACATTCCCTCCTTGAGGCCTGTCACCTGGGGCTGAAGCTCTGTTTATTTTGGTGGACCTCCTGAAACCTGCTTGTGGCCCCCCTACAAGGCCCTGACCCCCTGGTTGAGATCCCCGGCTGTAACAGAGTGTTGCAGTAGGGACACTGGATTCCTTGTGCTTGGGTTAACCAAGAACCTCTTCATTCACCATTCAGTGAATGCGTAATTATTCCCATGCCATTCAATTCGAAATGAAACATTATATTGTCCTTGTTCTGTAGGAAAACATCAAAAAATCTGATTCTCTTTTCTTTGTGCAGGAGATCTGTTGGCTGATTGTCTAAGCAGGATCTCAGGGAATCAGGGAGAAAGCCACTTGCTTCTAAAATCATCAGATCCTGCTTCAATGGAACCCTGAACTCCTGCTGTTCATTTGGGCTGTAAAGAACCTTGTGAGCTGGAGAAATTTAAAATGGAGCCCATATAAGATTTGTTACTCTCCTTTGAATAAAAGCAAGCTGGTGTGAAAGCATCATGCTGAATTATGTGTGTGTTGGTGGGAGGCAAGAGGGCTGTTTCTATCATTCTTGTCCTTTTGAAGTCCATCTGATTTATCTTTCTAAATTTAAACATAAAAAAAAATTACATACCCTAAAAATTCCCAATCATATGTTAATACTAGTCAAGGGTATTTATAAACCATGATTCTCATATCTCGATAGATTTCAATGTGCTCTTATGGGTAGATTTTTATTTCTTCCACTTGTTGCAAATACTAGCTTTTTCTGGTATCACAGGAACTGGGTTCAGTCCCATCTTGACTGTACAATTTGTGAGTAACCCACTCCTAGTGCTCCATTGCACCTAGACCTTTTCTCCTTTCATGGGGCTCACACATGCTCAACCGCTAGGACTGGCTAGACTGCAGAGGTGTCTCAAACAGGTCTTGGCTGATGGCACAGCTGGATTGCCCTGTTGCATATCCTCCACCCTCCTCTTCTCCTTCCTCCTCATTGCTGTTCACACTAGGAGCAAGTGATTTGGGTTCCTAGGAGGTATCCCCAGTGTTCTGTGGGATGGTAGTAGGTAGTCCCCCAAGTATGGCATGCAGCTTTTTGTAAAAGTGTCAGGTCTGCGCCTCGGCAATACATCTATTGTTGGTCTCTCTGGCCTTCTGGTATGCCTAATGTAGCTCCTTGGCTTTCATGCAGCACTTCTACTGGTCCCTGGTGTATCCCTTCTTCAGTATCCCCTGACCAATCTGCTCATAGATATCCATATTTCTGTGACTGGTCTGTAGCTGTGCTTTCATAGCATCTTCTCAAGACATGCCCAGGAGACCCAATATCACCTCTCCAGTCCAGCCAAGAACATGCCTGGAGCATATAGCTGACATGGTCAGCTAGGCAGTTGTGCACAGCAACAGGGAGCAGATAGAGATGTGCTCACCAAGATGCACAATCAGGAAACCAGGAAATGTACAACCATTTCAAAACTGTGTTGGGTGGGGGGTAAAGAGGACGAGAGGACTTCCAAACTATGTGACCCCAGGCAATGGAGTTTACAGTTGTGACAAGTGCAAGCAGTGTCAGCTATTGAGGGAGAGCTGCTGGAGGACTGTTAGGGTCAACTTAGGTAATGTAGGGTCTACACTTGTTCTGCGTTTACTTCTGCACGTCAACCATGGCTTAGAGTCTTTCAGAGAGGTAGAGTTACTATATCGATGCTTTCGAGTGCTTACGTCGGTGGGATAGAAATTTAGTTCAGATACATGGAGAACCAGGTCCATTCAAAACAGTCAACTTTGACCTAACATTGTCCAACAGTGTAGACCAGACCTCAGATTTTTGATTGAGATTCATAAGAAGAGGGTAAATAGGATGGTTGATTTCTGATCAAAAGGCACAACAGGAATTGGCCAGTCACTGAAAGGTGAGTGCTGACATTCCCTGTTACCTCCTGCACAGAGAATTCATTTTCCCTATTGCAACCTTCTGTTACAGAGGTTTAACAGGGATAATCATATCTAACTAAACATGTGAACTGCCTGCCTACCCAGCTCACTGGGTAAATGCCAGATTTCTGAAAATGGGTCTTCCTGCTCCCTGACTCTCTACTCTGGAAATTAGATTTGATCTCTCTCCCCCCTGCTTTTCCATCCTTTCTATTCACATAGTGCAAATTTAAGATGAGAAAAATAGATAAAGATAGAGAGGAGCCAGAGAGCACCTGTATTTAGAGCACAGAGATGATGAAGGATCGAGCTGAGGAACTCTTGTTTTGATCCAAGTGATATTTAAAACATCAGTTGCTTTCTGTTTATAAGTATAATGATTATCTATCCAGCACCAGAGAATGTGACATGAAAATGGAATTTACAGGTCCCTGCTGTCTTGAAGAAGTTACAATATGAATATTTATACCTGGCAAACATCTACAGCCTGGTCCAAAGTTGTTTGTAGTCAATGAAAAGTCTCCCAGTGCCTTTAAGAAGCTTTGGAGAGATGCCTAGTGCAGATAAAAATTGCAGCAAACAGCACTGCCTGGAGAGTGACTAGGCAGAAATGAGCTTGTGTGTAACTATTTTGTAGCATTTTTATCAATATTCTATGTGTGTACAAGGTGGAGGGTTATATGTTTGTTTGTTAATTGATTTTGGTTTTGAATGTTTTTCTGCTGTTTTTCTATAATAACATGGAGTTTTCATATTCTTTTAAAAACCGAAAATCAAGTTAATACCATAGATAATCCTGAGTGCCATGAACCTATGGGAGTTGTAAAACTAATATGATAAATAGAATAGATTTCACTTGAGCCAAGCTGTGATGTTTTCTATGCTGATTTGCATGGCAAATCCTCACCATAACTATAACAGTAAATACATGACCTGTTGATGCATCATGCCTGGCAAAGCCCATGGGGGATGCTGCTGATATCACCTCTCAAGGTTTGTCTCAGTTACATGATTCAGGAAGGAAAGACTCAGAAGTGATGGGGTTCAGAGTCCGGCTAGGAAAATGTAAGAAAAATTCAAAAAGTTCCATGATGGATGTCAGAGTTATGGAACTGCTGGCACCTCTGACCCCTCATGGGTCTTTTGGTCCTCACTCAGGCATTAGGCCTCAGGCTCTGACCTGTCCAGAGGTGGAATTTCGCAATGCTTCAACATGTGCAGGGAGAAGAACACAGTGAACTAAGGGCTTTTCTACATACGAGATTTACTGGCATATCTATGCCAGTGTAATTATCCCGCTATAGGCCTTGTCTAAACTGAAAATTTAGGTTGACATAGCTACAGAGCTTTGGGGTGTGAAAAACAAACTACAGTGAGCACTGTAGTTGTGTCGACTAACCCTGATGCATACGCATCTAGGTTGATGGAAGAATTTAACCTGGGTTAAATAACTGCAGGGCATTAGAGCATTAGGAGGGCAGGTGAATCTTCCTCAAATTTCAGTCAGGTTTCGCTGCAATGTCCAGCTGATTCTGAAAGGAGGCTAAGGTGAGGTTTATTGGCAGAGAAGTGGAAGAGGAGGCATTTATTATTGTTTATGCAGGGAGTGATTGTTATTTTATCTGGAGAAGTTCGTCCATTCTGAACTGTGACAGCCTCATTCTCCAGCCCCTCCCAAATCCAGGTATTGTCATCAGTGCTACAGCCAAGTGTCAATTCAGGGCAGGTGCTTGGGTTCCTCTCTGAAGTTGGAGGGCATCCATGTGAAGCATCAGCACCTGTGGGGAAAGAAGAGGACTGAGCTGGCTAGCCAGGCTGGCGTGTCTGTTTCTTGTGTCGCCACTGAGCAGGGAAGTGTCCAGTGTCCCCGTCCTGTCTCTGTGGAGAAAGTCAAATTGTGGGTGACTGCTTCCCAAGGCAATGTCCCTGCAATACTAAATACCTTCGCAGGTGCTATCCAAGTGGCGTTTGCTATCAAAGGTAAGTTCAACATTCCAAAAGGGAAACGCTCTGGCACAAACAGAAATATTTATTATGCTCCTTCCATTTAAGAGCTGATGAATCCTTATAGCTGCTCAGCTCTCAGGCCTTTATTTTCCCCCTTTTGCAAACCAGGGCAGGTAACTTTAAAAATCTGGGTGACTTCAGTGATGACATTGTACTGAATGAATTTGAATTGGTTTAAGCATGAAGGTCCCTCTGGAAAGTTAAGTCGGCCACATTGCATATCAGCAACTTGCCCTATTCCTGATCTGCTTCTTTCTGTCTGTACGTGCCATAAATTATAGAACCCGCTCAGCTGGTCACATTAATGCTGCAGCAGGAACAAGTCCTAGAGAAAGAGATGGGAGAGTGAGAGACTTTTCCACCCACGAAAACACCAGAGAGGCAGATTGGGGGCAAGAGATGTGAAGCTGTGAGCTCCTTGAGCCTGCAGAGTGGGAGCCAGGGATCTAGGCTAGGGTGCCCTACTCTCTTAGCCAATTCACTGAGCATATCCAGAGATCCGTGCCATCATCAGGCAGGGCTGCTATCACTGAACTGCCACCAGATCTGAGTCACTCTTCAGGTAGAATTAGAATTTCCCTGCATTCTTTAAGAGTTAGTTATCTATCATCTAAATACCAATCTGTCATTTTAGTTTCAGCTGTAGACAAGGTGTGTTTGATGGAACAACTGTACAAGGGTGTGAGTTGTGCTTTTCTAAACTACAGGTTTTTTGTAGCTAGCCAGTCCAGTAGTTTAGATACTATGTCTGTTAAAACACTATAATAGAGCGTTGCAGTAGGGGTGATGGATTCCCTGTGCTGGAGTTAACCCAAACTCACTTCACACACCATTCAGTGAATGGGCAATTCGTCCCCTGACATTTGATTTGAAATCCAACATCATATTATTCTTGTTCTATAGGAAACACCAAAAAATCTGAGTCTTCATTCTTCATGCAGGCGTATATGGAGTGACGAATTGTCTAGGCAGGATCTCTGGGATTCTGGAAGACATCCTGCTTCAGTGGAATCCTGAAGTGCTGATCATCTGGGCTTGAAAGAACCTTTTGAGCTGGAAAAATTCCAGAAGGGAGTCCTTGTTTCACCATATAAGATTTGATACTCTTCTTTTAATAAAAGCAAAGTGATGTGAGATCATCATGCTGAAGTGTGTGCATGTGTTGGTGGGAGGCAAGAGGATGTTTCTAGTATTCTTCTCCTTTAGAAATCCATCTCATCTATTTTTTAAAAATTAAAAAATAAAATAAAATTGAAGTAAATTAAATTAAAAAGTCTCTTTCACATGTTAATACCACATCAGAGTATTGATAGACCATGGTCCCCACATCTCTGCATGTTTTTCAGTTAGCTCTTTTGAGTTGATCTTTATTTCATACAGTTATTACATAACCTACCAGTTTGTGGTGTCAGAGGAGCTGGGTTCAGTCACAGCTTGATTGTACAGTGTATGGCCCTCATCACCGTGCTCCATTCACCTAGCCCTTTCTTCTGCTCTAAAACGTCATTGTCCGCAATGAGAAAAAGAAAAAAATCAGGCCAAGATGACTCTAAGATCTTACTGTGTTATACCGGAAGACACTAGGAACAGGCCCACATTGGACAGGCTTTTGCGATATACAAGACACAAGAATTTCACCTCCCTACTCCAAGTCCCTACTCACCTGTTTATAAATCGAAGGATCACATTAGTCCTTTCTGCCACAGCATAGCACTGGAAGTTCAGGTAACAATGCTTTGCTGTTCCTTTTTAGAATCATAGAATAAAAGAAGATTAGGGTTAGACAGGACCTCAGGAAGTCATCTAGTCCAAACCCTTGCTCAAAGCAGGACCAACACCAATCACTGCTTTCCAGGATACAGTCCCCATTCTGTTGGTCTGGATTGCTTTCTTTCTTGCTAGACATATGACCTAGCATTTGATTGTATTAAATTGCATTTTTTAAAATTGGGCTCAACTGACCAAGCAAACTAAATCACTCAGAGTGACTACCCCGTCCTCAAACTTATTTACTACCACTTTGTCTCATCCACCAATTTTATCACCAGTTAAATATATTTCTATAGTAGATGATTTTTAACATCTTCCTTAGTTACTAAAATACTACCTTACCTCATTCCCAGGTGATATGCAGGCACCATCCTTCTCCTTTCTAGAAAAGAAACATTTGTTGAACCCCTCTACCGTTTTCTGCATCTTTCAATATCATTTGTCCATCTCCAGGGAGAAATGGATCTGTACCATTGTTAGAATTTCTTTTGTTGCTGAAACACTAAACAAACAAACAAACAAACAGCCCCCCCCTACAAAAAAACCCCCCACAACGTTGTCATCTTTGGCCCTGCCAGACATGGAGTGTTCCCAGATGGCCTTAGCTTCGTTGAGCATATTTGTGCTCTTCATTATTTCTAATTGATAGTGATTACTATCCACTTCCCCATTTCAATTCATTTTCTATTTTATTTCTTAATTTCTAATTGTTGTTTTGATATCTTGTACTCACAGCTATAAGGGAGACAAACACTCTACAGTCTACCCTGGAGAATTTACTTTTGTTTTCCCTGATGGATTTTCCTATGCTAAAATGAAAACACAGTGTAGACAACTGGTTGTTTCCAGCCCCAAACCCTGCCCCAGTGTGCTGTTCCGGCATTCTCTGGGAGATACCACACCACAAGGGGCTGGGGAAGAAGTCTCCCAAAGCATGAGGGGGATATAGTTGACATAACTGGTCTGTATTTTCCCTGTGCCAGGCACTGGTTTGGAGTGGTACACGAGATATTGCTGTGGGCTGTTACATCTGAGGGAGGGGTTCTCAAACTGGAGGTCGACACTCTCAGGGGATCACGAGATTATTACGTGAGGGGTCGCGAGCTGTCAGCCTCCACCCCAAGTCTTTGCCTCCAGCATTCATAATGGTGTAACATATATTAAAAAATGTTTTTCATTTATAAGGGGGGGTCACACTCAAAGGGGTCACCAGTACATAAGTTTGAGAACCACTGGTCTAAGGTATGTCTACACTGCAATTAGACACCAGTCTCCTGAGGGCCAGGCTAAGGAGCTATTTAACTGTGGTATAGACTTCCAGACTTGGGCTGCAGCTGGAGCTGTGGGACCCTTCCACCTTAAAGGGATCTAGAGCCTGGGCTCCAGAAAAGCCGAACTGTGACATGCACAGTCTCCAGCTCCTCTCAAACCCCGGTGTGGTCATCAGTGCTACAGCCAGGCTGCAATTAGAGGCACATGGTTGTGTTCCAGTCAGCAGCTGGAGGGAAACCAGCACCTCTGTGGAAAACAGAGGACTGAGGTGGCCAGTCAGGCAGATGTGTCTGTTTCTTGTGTCCCCACTGGGCATGGAAGGGTCCAGTGTCCCTGTCCTGTCTCTGTGGAGAAAGAGGTGACTACTTCCTCCCTCCACCCACGACAGACAACTGCAGTAGGGTGTAATGACTGAGGGATTAGATGGACAGGTCACCCCTGCTCCGAACCCCTTCCAAAGAGACGTATAAACCTGGACCAGGCACTCAGGAGAGAAGCCCGCCTAACATTACATGCAGTGAAGCACAAGGTTTGATGAGTTTAAACATGTGTGTTGGCTCTTTGTTGTCTTAAGATCATTTTCTCTAATTCTTTCCTACACTTGCTAATTAAATACACTTGTTCTCAGACGGTTTTTTGCCAGTGTATAGCTCTTGTGACATGCTCCCAAAGGCAAGTGGCATTAGAGAGTCACACCTGCATGGTAATAAGTGGTTGGTGTAGATGGGGCATAGTACATAAACCCTGGTCACAGAGTATGTCTGCACTGCAGTCAGAGGTCTGTCTGCAGCCCATTTAGATGCACCTGAGCTACCTTTATTTAGCTGTTGGATAAACTATAACAATAGCAGTGAAGCCATGGCAGCTTGGACAGCAGCACGGGCTGCAAAAGTCTTTCCAGGGCCCTGGATACATATCTGAGTTGCAAGCTTCAGCTTCTGTGGCATCACTGCTATTGTTACCTCAGGTAGCTAGACCAAAGCTAGTGCAGGAGTTTGTAGAAGTGCTGCAAGCAGATCTCCGATTGCAGGGCAGACATATCCGGAGAGTGGGAGACTTGTAAAATTCCATTCTAGGACAGGACAGTACTCCAGGCCTAATGCCTGAGGGGGACATTCAGAGACTAGCGAAAGCACAGAGGTGCAAACAGCCCCGTACTTTTGATATCAGTCATAGAATCTTTTCAATTTTTCTTACATTTTCCTAGGCAGAGTGTGAAGCCCTACCACATCTTCTTCTCTCCTACCTGAATCATGTGAATGAGACAAACCCTGTGAGCTGCTTAGCAGCAGTAGGCACAATTTGTGTCTGTACTTTTGACTATTATTGTTGAGACTGAGGGTATGACATGAAATTGTGTCAAGTTGGCCAAGCACCACAGTGCAGGGTGGCCCCCGGGAAGTGGCCTGCAGAAGTAAGTTGCTGATCACAGCTCAACCAGCAGGAGTTCGTTACATGTCTCAAGACATTTTGCACAAACCACAGCGGCCTAACGTGTCTTACAAAATCTGGGATGGCACAAGATGTTTTGCACAAAGACCATGGAATTTTCCACACACTGAGCTGCAAGAATTCCAACGTCCAAATTGTGGCTGGGCAGCTCAAATCTTCCCCAGAAGCAGGAGTCACTTTCTGATTGGCTGACAGCAGCTTTGCCAAGAAGAAAACTAGCCTTCCGTAACTGTATAAAACAGGCAGGTTTGGTCAAAGTGTCACTCCTTGAAGCCGAAATATCTGGACAAGAGAGACAGTGAGCAGAACTGTCATCACCTAGCTTCAGAGAGCACCCCCATCTGGTAAGTATTATAGTAACTTCTCTCATAATCACCCTTTTAATTCTTTCTTTAAAGTTCTGTCTAGGAAGATGACTGTGAGATCCAGAAAGAGAAGAACATAGTTTTCATAACCCCTTGAGTGAGTGAACTACCTGAGTGAAATTTCTAGGTATCTTGAGAAACCACTTAGGGTTCTGAGAGGGTGAGCGGGAGAACATGCCTTCATGCCACATTGAATAGAGAAGTAAAAAGCTACATGTTACCTTTACTCACAATGAAAAGTTGGTTATTTAAAAGATACCTGAATTAAAACCATCTAAAGAATAATTCCAGTTATCCAAAGTTCCTTTTATCAGGAAATTCTAGTTATCTGAATTCACAGTGTGTCCCCTCTGCAGTCCTGCGTTAGTTAATCACCCATTGATGAACTAACCTTAAGCCTCTGGGACCTACAATTTGGGAATATTTCTGGAGTTAAGGATAAGGACAAAGAACAAGGGAGTGGATGGGGGATGATGGAGAAGGTAGCGGAGAAGAGAAAAGGTGCGGGAGGGAGAAAGAGAGAGAGGTAACAGGCAAGAAAGAAACAGAAGAAGTTTAAGGTGAAGACTGAAAGGAGAAGGGTTGAGAGAAAGAAAGGACAGTGGAGGCAGAAGAGGAGTTCAGCGACAGAGAGCAGGCAGGAGGGCAGGGAATGAAAGGAGGCAGACAGGAGGGTGAAGGAGAGAAAAGGGGAAGGAAGGAAAGAGAGATGCAGGAAAAGGGACTGTCTCTGCATGAGACAGAAGCCTTTTTTGTGCTGCTTCAGTGCTTCCAAGCACTGTCAGCCCTGGGCTCTGTGAGCGCAGCTACAGATAGTGAGTGGTGGGGCCGGTTCCCTCCTCCATCTCCGTGAGTGCTGGAAAATAGCATAAAGATGATCATCTAAGCACCATTCTTCTTCTTTCTGTAATTTCTTATTGCTTTTAAGTGCAGTGTTAATCATATCAAGTTGTAATTGTGCAATAATTCTCCACTCTACACTGACAGAAAGAGGAAGAAGCTTTGAATTGGCTGGTAAAGGAAACATTGTTTCCATTCTTTGAATATTTATTTACCTTTGAATGTTTAGTAAAAGTGGCCTAAGCCCAAAGATTACTGGTAAAATTCCAGAGAAATTGGAAGAGTTGCAAAATGAGAGGTTCTCAGAGGTGGAGGGGCAAGACACATTTTCTAGGTGGGAGCACTGAGCCTTCTAGGAATTCAGTAATTATACAGCATCACAATGCCACTCACTCAAATTTGGCCCACCTACCCTTCCCCATCATGATGGAGGAACATCTGGGCCAAATTTGAGTTAAATTGATGTTAGCTGATTTAAACCATTATCTGCATTATATGTCTAGGGCTTAATGTGTGAGAACTAATTGAATTGTCAGTCTTAGTGCTTAAGTAATCTGTCTGATTCCTTTGGTTATAGTGACACAAGCACTCCCATGATTACATTATCAAACAGGCTGATCCAAAATGGGTAAGAATCTGCATTTAAGCATTCCTACTTCAATGTTGATAGCAAAGTCACCTCCCCGGTATAGTAAAGAACCAGGATAAGGTTTTCCTAGGTAATAAGATTGAGATAACACCTTAAATGAATTGATGTGATTTATCATCTTTTTGGTAAATTGTAACATCACATGATTAATTAATTTGTAGAATTTTCATAAACATGAGCATCCATACACCTTTATTTTGCTCTCTGTAATTTCTTAATTGTTTTCTATTCTATTTTGGGCAATAAAACATGTAAATGTGCAACAATTCTCCACTCTGTACTTTGGCTAAAGAAAAAGAGATTTCCATGAATCAGAGGGGTAGCCTTTGAAATTCAATGCAAGTAATTGGTGAATTAAAATTATTTATAGAACATCTTTTGTTAAAAGGTATCTTGCCTCAGAAAATTGTATTTCTCTGAAATCCTCCTAGGTCATCTATGGCGGTGTGTGGATAATAATCAGAACACACATTAAAATATTATTTTGATTAAAGCAATATTTGTACAGCTCAGCATGTCACATTCCCCAGTGTCCTCTGTCACCTCTCTATCTTGGTGTCTCTTCTCTCCAGTGACGCTCAGTTCCCGGCTGACCTTCAGCCATGAAGATCCTTTACTTGCTCTTTGCTGTTGTCTTCTTGGTGCTCATGGATGCCCCAGGTAAGATGTAAAAGAAAACAAGCAATGATAAAAAAGGAAATTGGGGAGCCTGTACCAATGTTGTCTAACACTTTCAAGTAGACAAAATTCTTACCTTTTCTTAGGCACTCTTGCACCTGTCACCAAGAAAAACATTCAGATTTGACTGAATTATCACCAGTCCAACAAAAAAAACAAACCCATGTCCCCTTATTGTTTTCCTCAGATCTTGCTGAGGCTTCCTGCTTGAGCCACTCCCCATTCTATCTGCTCACCATGTACCCTTCTTGTAACAGGCAATCACAGAATCTGGATGTGATACTGATATCCCTTTGGTTCTGGGAGAAGATGCACAGGGCTAGGAACTAGACCATGAATTGAAATATAATTTCTGCTGCTGACTTGTGTTAATAATTCTGTGCTTTTCACCACCTGACTTCTTATGAATCAGAGCTCATGTCCTAATCAGAGGTTATGCTGCTGGGCACAGAACCCAGATCTCCAAAATGGCAGCCATTCATCTCAGTGTCTTAGACCCACTGGGTCTCAAAACCTTCCACAGCAACATGCTTGGCTTTGTTTTGAGAAATGATGTCATCTGGGTTTGGGACAGTGTTTGCAGCCATGACAACGCATCATGTACGGGTTCAGTTTCTATCCACTGGCTGTAGATAGTTTTATGAAAACACAACAAATGTTCTAAACTAAATATTCTAAAAGATTTGGCTGTGCACATTGGGACTGCCTTTTCAAAATAGCAGGTCAATCGGGTATAACGAAACACTGGCAATTGGTCATGAAGGACCAATTCCTGAGTGCGTCTTGTGAAGAAAATCTCTGTAGCTTCTCAGAGACAGGTAGGCATTCACACCTGGAAGGGACTCTCTCAAGACAATCTCTTTCAAATCTTTGTAGTCATGCAACCCACCGCTGAGGCAGTTCAACCCCACTTAGCCAAATTGCTTTGATGATACTGCCTGGCACATCACTGTCAGAGCCTGAGGGAATCTAAACCAAACCCCAGGCACAAAGGAAGTTAAGAGATGCAGGCAGCCCCTTGCTTTCCATCCCTTAAAGGCATGGGGCAATGAAGATGCCCATGCTCAGAGCTGTGGTTCTAAAATCTGCAGCTGGAAAGTCAATGCCAATGTTTAATTAAATCATTCCATTCTCTTCTTAGAGGCTGCCATTGCACATTGAACAACCACTGAAATTGTACTGAAGCTGTGATCAACTTTTCCACTGAAAGATAATTATGCAGACTTGGTCAGGTCTCAGTGAATGAGAAATGCCTGTCTTCTTGGAACCACAACTGTAATTTACCCTGCATTGCAGGATGATGATTAAGGCTCTTTTTCTTTGTCAGGTTTCTCCCATGCTCTGTTGACCCGAAGAGCGTGTAGAAACAAAGGGGGTGACTGTCACTTTCGGCGATGTCCCAGCCATACTATATACCTTGACAAATGCTATTTTGGCCATTGCTGTCGAAGGTAAGCTCAGCGTTCCACAAGGGAGACCCTGCAGGGTTAGCAGAACTGCTCAGTACTCTCTTTTCATTTAGGAGCTGATGAACACTTCTGTCCTTAAAGCATCTCAGCTCTTAGCCCTGTATTTCCCCCCTTTTGCAAACTAGGGGAGCTAATTATAAAAATCTTGGTGACGACAATGTTAACATTGTTCAGAATGAATGTGAATATTTAAGCATCAAAGTTCTTCTGTAAAGTTATTTGGCCACCTTGCAGATCTGCAGCCCGTCCTATTCCTGTTCTGTTTGTTGCTGACTATATGTGCCATATGTTATAGAGGCTGTTCTGCTGGTCAAATTAATGCTGCAGCAGGAACAGGTCATAGAGAAACAATTGGGAGGGTGAGAGTCTTTCCAGCCTACTAAAATGCCAGATTGAGGGCAAGAGATGTGATACTGGCAGCTCCTTGGATTTGCAGAGTGGGAGCCAGGGACCTAGGCTGGAGTGGCCTTGAGACCAGCTGCAGTGCTGATCTCTTGACCAATTCACTGCATGTTTCCAGAGATCCATGATCTCACCAGGCAGCGCTGCTAGCATTGAACTGCTGCAGAACAGAGTCAGACTTCAGGTGGAATTGGAGTTTCCTGTATTTTTTTCAGAGTTAATTTTCTGTCACCTAAGTAAGTATGCCTCATTTTAGCTTCAGCTGTAGACAAGGTGTGTTCAATAGAATAGTGTTTATATGAGTGTGAATTGGGCTTTTCTATAGTGTGATCTGTATAGGCAGCTAGTTCTCCCATTTGGATAAATATAACTATCCACGTAGAAACTCTGTAACACGGGGTTTTTACTGATGTGTGTGAAGTCCCCCTCCTCTCCCAAACATGCTATTAAAACTCCACCACCCTGTGCACAAGTGGTTTTCTGCATCTTCAGTAGATTAAAAGATGCATTAAATTGATAGTTACATAGTTAAACAGACACACATATAATATAAAAAAGGATAATATAAGTACAACAATGAAAAACTGAATATTATTTTTCTTTTACTGACTCAGTGGGAAAGTTGTTGCTGGTGATAACCCACAGGCTCGGAGGCCCTCTGAGGTGAGTCAGGGAGTGTAGACGATGTTCCCTCCTTGAGGCCTGACACCTGGGGCTGAAGCCCTGTTTATTTTGGTGGACCCCCTGAAACCTGCTTGAGGCCCCACTACAGGGCACTGACCCCCTGGTTGAGAACCACAGCTGTAACAGAGTGTTGCAGTAGGGACAATGGATTCCCTGTGCTTGGGTTAACCAAGAATCTCTTCATTCACCATTCAGTGAATGGGTAATTACTCCCATGCCATTCGATTTGAAATGAAGCATCATATTGTCCTTGTTCTGTAGGAAAACATCAAAAAATCTGATTCTCTTTTCTTTGTACAGGAAGTTTTCTGACTGACTGTCTAGGTAGGATCTCTGGGAATCTGGCACACAGCCACTTGCTTCTAAAATCATCAGATCCTGCTTCAATGGAAGCTGCTGTTCATTTGGGCTGTAAAGAACATTGTGAGCTGGAGAAATTTAGAAGGGAGCCTTTTCAGTACCCATATAAGATTTGTTACCTTCTTTAAATAAAAGCAAGCTGGTGTGAGAGCATCATGCTGAAGTGTGTGTGTGTGTTGTTGGGAGGCAAGGGGGCTATTTCTATCATTCTTGTCCTTTTGAAATCCATCTTATTTATATTTCTAAAATTAAATGTAACCCCCAAGGAGATTGCCTAGATTCCTTGAGCTCTGTCTGCTGGCAGCTCAGGAATGGGGAGCCAAGGCAAACTCAGAGTCTGTCTGGCAACCAATAGGGAGTGAGATGCCCCTCCTAGGGAGTTCAAGAAAGGGGAGAAGCCAATTTGGAGTCAGGCTGGAGCCAGCCAGGGAAGGGCAGGACTGGCTGTGTGGGGAGCTAGTGAGTCCCAGGCCTGAAGGCAGAGTTCCCCCTGAGAACAGGCCTCGAGGGACCTGACAGCAGATCCCTCAGCTGGATTTTTTCTTCCCCACAGATGATTCTCAATTTGTAGCGTTTGCTGGGAAATTTCCCCAGCCAGGCTGGGTTCGCCCTCCAGCTCCCTAGGTGAGACCCATCACCACATGGTCAGCTCTGCTCTGGCTGCTAGTCCAGGAAAGCTGCCTGCTGAGTTTGTGACTGGAGGCTGGGGTAGGAGGCTACAGTTTGGATATTAGTGTAGTTGTATAATCTACACCTTGAGCCCTGCACCCCTTTGTGGTGAAGGGAAATCCTGGGACCCATGCAGCCTGATTCCTGCCTGAGGAAGATCCCTGCCAGCAGACAGTAGCCCCTCTGTAGTGACTGAGGAGTCCAGCGTCATCTTCAGACCTGAAGGTCATTCATGGAGTTTGCAAGTGCACCAGGTTTTAATTAGTTAGTCAGGGGATTTGTTTTGGGGACCCCCTACTCCCTGAACTGTGTCCTCAAGCCAGGGAGTGAGGGTTTGAGGATTTTATAATCTGCTGCATATTACACCTGTGGAGGGATTTACCATCTCCTTCCACTTGTGGGTCCTTTGGGCTGTACTGAACCCAGTCAGCCACACTGCTAAACCACTGCAGAGAAGAATTTTGTGGTTATAGATCATCAAGGGCCCCAGCAAAGTACCCATACCAATGGGACACTAATTTTACATTTGCTACATCAAGTCAGGAGTATTTTCAGTGTGTGCACCAGTGACCCTAAAAATAGTGTTGTATTTGTCTCCTGCTTAATGTAATTATTGTGTTGAATATATTTTTATGTGTTTGTGTTATTTCTTGGAAGTCTCCAACTATCTGGCAAGTAAGTGGGGATTACTCTGTAATTAGAATTTTCTGCCCAAGCTGCCCTGGTGACCCTGCCAGAAAGGAGCGATGGGGGTGGAGACATCGCCAAATAATTTCATAGAAAACAAAAGAAAGAAGATACACCCTGCTGAGTGGGTGGTGGGATCCAAAAGAACCCAGACCTGCCCATTAAAACCTGAAAGCAGATTGGCATTAAAGGAGGTAACCAGATGGAGAGGGGCACTACATAAACATAAAATAAAATGAAATATCCTAAAACTCCCCAATCATACATTAATACCACTCAAGGGTATTTATAAATCATGATTCACATATCTCGGTAAATTTCAATGTGCTCTTATGGGTAGATTTTTACTTCTTGCAGTTGTAAAGGGCCCAGATTTTTCCTTTGGCCCTTTACAAATCTGGTCCAGAGTGACTTGCCCAAAAGTCACACACGGAGTCTGTGGCTGAGCTTGGATCTCAGCCCTGACTTTCTCAATCTCTTCTAGTGACTGATCCAAAAACCATCCTTCCTGGCTAGCATTTTAACAAAGAGAAGGAGAGTGATCCTGGGAATTACTATCCCAGAAGTCATTTTTACCCTGGTAGATCAAAGAGTAAAAGAAAAGAGTCTCTGTGGAGGGGCTATTGGAACCATGGAAAGGAGCAGGACATGGAGTGAACAGGATTTGTGAGACCACGTCTACACTACGGGATAATATCGAATTAGCTAAAATCAGTTTTATAAAACTGATATTATAAATTCGATTTCATGCGGCCACACTAGGCACAGTAATTCGGCATTGTGCGTCCATGGTCCGAGGCTAACGTCGATTTC
>NC_133771.1:11690236-11729945 GCF_003597395.2 Chelonoidis abingdonii | reverse complement strand
GCTACTCCTCTCGTCGGGGAGGAGTACAGAAATCGATTTAAAGAGCCCTTTATATCGATATAAAGGGCATTGTAGTGTGGATGGGTACAGCGTTAAATCGATTTAACGCTCTTTAAATCGATTTAAACGCTTAGTGTAGACCAGGCCTCAGATACATATGATGGCTTTGTGTGATGGAATTACCAAATGTGTGACTGAACCGCACGTCATTGGTGTAACGTGTTGGGATTTCAGCAAATCACTTACTACAGTATCTTGTGAACTCTCACCCTGAAAGGGCTAAATCCTGCTCAGCTCACTCAAGTGATCCCAGGGGCACACTGGAAGACACTTGGAACAGGCCCACATTGGACAGGCTTTTGGGAGATCAGGCAATTGGTTGAGATATTTCCATTTTGTAAAATTATTCTAGTCTTCTATGGTAAATCAGAGGTCTGACTCTGATCTTCCAGGTGCAAGTTTTACACCTGTGTAGCTAGGATGGCTTCAGTGGAGTCCCTCCTGATTTACAGCAGTCACTGATGAGACTGAGTGATGAAGAATTCAACACCACATTTGGTACATTGTTTTAACGGTTAATTACCTTCACTGTTAAAAATTTACACCATGTTTCCAGTCTGAGTTCATCTACTGTCAAGTTCAAGACATTGGATCTTGTCAAGCATTTGTCTGCTAGAATCTAGAGCCCATTATGATTTTTTTCTTACCCATAAAGGAACTTTAAAACTGTGATTAACTGAACCCTTAACCTTCTTCTTAAACTAACTAGATTGAGCTCCTTAAGTCTATCACTTTAAGGCATTTTTTCCAATTCTTTAATCATTCTTGTGGGTCTTCACTGCACATTTTCCAGTTTATCAACATCATTCCTGAATTGTGAACAACAGAACTAGACACAGTTTTCTGGTATCAATCTCAACAGTGTGCTATACAGAACAATTTCACTTCCCTGCTCTAACGTCCTACTCATCTGTTCATATGTCTCAAGATCACATTATTCCTTTCCACCATAGCATCACACTGGAAGCTCATTTACCATAGTTTCTCTATTGTGATCCCAAATCCTTTTCAGAGTCACTGCTTTCCAGGATACAGCCCCCCACCCCTTCCTGTAGGTATGGACTGCATTACTTCTTGCTACATGTATAACTTTGCATCTGTCTGTATTAAAATGCATTTTTTATTGGGCTCAACTTACCAAGCAAGCTAGATCACTCAGGATCTGTCCTCAACATTATTTACCACTGCACCAAATTTTGTGTCATCCATCAATTTTATCCGCAGTTACATATATTTCTCTAGTAGATGTTTAACATCTTCCTTAGTTACTAATGCACTGCCTCATTTGTCATGTGATATGCATACACCAACCTTCTTCTTTCCAGACACAGAAAAGAAACATGTATTGAACACATCTGGCTTTTTCTGCATCATTATGAATTTGTTTTTCCATCTCCAAGGAGTAATGGCCCTATACCATTTGTAGACTCACTTTTCTTCCTAAAATAAATTAAAAAAACCTCTGATATCTTGGCTCGGCCAGCTATGGAGTTTTCTCCCATGACCTTAGTTTCTTTTACCATATTTCTGCTCTTCATTACTTCTAATTTGTATTAACTACAATCATGGCCAGACAAAAGTTTCTGGCTAAGGCTGTGATCAGTTTACAAATGTAGATCCACCACAATGAAGGGGTTAATAATAAAAAGAAAGATTTGCCTGAAATGTTTGTTGCATGGTCCAATGGCTAAGATTAGTTTCAGGGAACTTTTGGAGTGGGATCAGATATGGCCATTAGGATATCTTGTGACCAATTGAAATAGCTGAAAACTTTTTCTTTTGTAAATTGTACTCATCTTTTTATGAACGATCATGTGCTCGAGTCAGAACTCACTTACACTACTTTACACCAGCATAGCTACGATAACTTCATTGGAGTTCCTCCTGATTTACTGCAGTGTAACAGGGAGAAGAATCAGGGTTCAGACCATAAAGCAGCTTAGCCTGATTTCCTCTGTTCTCTTCATTGCGGAAAATGGGGATTCAGAGCAGAGGGAAAGCCTAGGTGCAATGGAGTGCCATGGTGAGGGTTACCCTCACACCGTACAGTCAAGCTGGGACTGAGCACAGCTCCTTTGCACCACAAACTAATAAGATTTGTAACAATTGTGAGAAATAAAGATCTGCCCATACAAGTTAATTGAAACCTACAGAGATGGGTGGACCACGGATTATAAATACTCTTGTATGGTATTAACATGCAATAGGGACTTTTTACGGGTATTTTATTATACGTTTACTTTTAAAAGATACATGAGAAGGATTTCTAAAAGAGAAGAATGATAGAAACAGCCTCTTTGCTTCCCATCAACACAAAGACACACTTCAGCATGATGATCTCACACCAGCTTGCTTTTATTAAAAGGAGAATAACAAATCTTATATGGGAGATTCAAGGGCTCCCTTCTGGAATTTCTCCAGTTCAGGAGGTTCCTTATATGACCAAATGAACAGCATTTCAGGGTTCCATTGAAGCAGGATCTGATGATTTTAGAAGCAAGTGGCTGTGTGCCAGATTCCAAGAGATCCTGCCTAGACAATCAGTCATACCATCTATACATGTACAAAGAAAAGAGACTCAGGTTTCTTGTTGATTTCTATTAAAACAGGGCCAATATGATGTTTGATTTCAAATCAAAAGGCACAGGAAGAATTGTCCAGTCACAGCATAGTGAATGAGGAGGTTCTTGGTTACCTATGTCACAGGGAATCCATTGTCCCTACTGTAACATTCTGTCACAGAGTTTCAAAGGGAATAGTTAGATTATCTAAACCGGAGCACTGGCTGTCTATAACAAGTATACTTTAGAAAATCATATACAGTTCTATCAAACACACCTTGTTTATAGCTGAAGCTAAAATAAGATGCACTCACTTAGAAGATAGATAACTAACTCTGAAAGAATGCAGGGAAACTCTAATTCTGCCTGAAGCCTCTGATCTGGTGGCAGTTCAATGCTAGCAGCCCTGCCTCCTGAGGAAGCTAGCAGGCCTGATCTCTGGGCATGCTCAGTGATGTGGCCAGGAAAATCACCGTGCAGCTAGTTGCATGGCCACTCCAGCCTAGGTCCCCGACTCCCACTCTCCAGGAGCTCAGAGCTTCACATCTCTTGCCCCCAGTCTGCCTCTCTGGTGGTTTAGTGGGTGGGGAAGTCTCTCACCTTCCCAACTGTTTCTCTAGGACCTGTTCCCACTGCAACATTAATGTGACCAGCTGAGTGGCCAGTATAGTTTATGGCACATATAGTCACAAAGAACAGAACAAGAATAGAAAGGGCTGCAGATTTGCTTTGTGGCCAACTCAAATTTACAGAGCATGTTTAAAACATTAAAATTGATTTTGAACAATGTTACCTCCCCTGGTTTTTAAAAGGGGAAAATAAAGGGCTAAGTGCTCAGGTGGAAGATTCATTAGCTCTTAAATGGAATGAGTGTAATGAACATTTCTCTTCACACTGCAGGATCTCCCTTGTGGAACACTGAACTTTCTTTCGACAGCAAAGACCAAGAGGATGGCATCTTGCAAGAGACAGAGATTTGGCGGGACATCGTCTAAGGTGGCAGGATGTTGCATGGTGCCCACATTCCTATCGGGTCAGCTGAGCCTGGGAGAACCCTGAGAAGGAAAAAGAGTCTTAATCATCATTCTGCACAGCAGGTGTAACCTTTCAGTGGAATATGAGGCCTGACTTTATAATAAGTTAGGCTGTGAAAGGCACAGAATTATTAACAATAGTCAGCAGGAGATGTTTCTATTTTAAGTCATGGTCTTCTGCCCAGTCCCAGCCCCATGCACCTTCTCACTGTCCTAGGGGTATACTGAAAGGGGTTGGCTAGACTTAATTTAGTCAGCATCCAATCCAGATGTTCAGTTTTGTGATTGCTTGTTGTAAGAAGAGTATGTGCTGAGCAGATAGAATGTGCTGTGGCTTAAGCAGGAAGCCTCAGCAAGCTCTGAAGAAAAAGTTGAGGAGGCATGGATATTTTTTTTGACTGGTCATAATTCAGTCAAATCTCTATGGTTTTTCATGGGAGCGGGCACTGGAGGTCCTAAGAAAATGTTAGACTTTTTTTTTCTAATGAAAACTGTTTGACAGCCTTAGTACAGGCTCCCAGATATTCCTCTATATCATCACTCATTTTCATTTACATCTTACCTGGGGCATCCATGAGCACAAAGAAGGCCACAGCAAACAGCAGGAAAAGAATCTTCATGGCTGAAGATTGGCCAGGAACTTAGCATCACCGGAGAGAAGAAACACTGAGACAGAGAGTAGACAGAGGACACTAGGAATTGTGACATGCTGAGCTGTAGGAATATTGCCTTAATACAAATGACATTTCTAATATGTGTTCTGCAATCTCTTAAGAAGAATGATTATTATCCACACAGCACCATAGATGTCCTTGAAGGATTTCAGATAAATACAATTGTGTGAGACAAGATATCTTTTAAAAACAGATGTTTGGTAAATAATTTTAGTTAACTGATTACTTGCATTAGATTTCTCATGGAAATCTCTTTTTCTTTCACCAAAGTTTAGACTGGAGAATTATTGAATATTTATGTATTTTATTACCCCAAATATAATTGAAAGAAATTAAGAAATTACAGAAAGCAAAAAAAAAGGTGGTTGGATGCTCATGTTTATGAAATTTCTAGAAATAAATTCAAGTGATGCTGCAATTTACTAAAAAATAATAAATCACATCAATTCATTTAAGGTCTAATCTCAGTGTTATTATTGGGGAAAGCTTTTTACTGGTTCTGTATGATACTGGGGAGGTGACTTTGCTACTAGCATTGAACTAGTGGTCTTGTTACCAGATACATGGGGATGCAACACCATTCACTCAAATTTGGCCTGGCCACCCTCACTGCCACTGAAATTTGGCCCAGATGCCCCTCCATCCTGATGGGGAAGGGCAGTGGGGCTAAATTTGAGTGAGTGGCATTGTGACAGTGTATAATTACTGAATTCCTAGAAGGCTCAACTCTACCCCATGGAAGGTCTGACATATCTCTTCCCCTGGCTGAGAACCTCTCTTTGCAACTATTCCAATTTCTCTCGATTTTACCAGTATCCTTCTGTCTTAGGCCACTTTCACAAAATATTCAAAGATAACAAAATATTCAAATTGTGGAAATTAATTTTTCGCTTACCAGCAAATTCAAAGTGTAGAGTGGGGAATTTTTGCACATTTACATATTTTATATGCTTTGAGACAGCATTTAAAGCAAATAAGAAATCACAGAAAGAAGAATAGAGGTCATTAGTTGATCTTGTTTAAGAAATTTCCCAGCAGTGACAGCTCTGGAAGATAGACCTGGTCCCACCCCTTGCTATTTGTGCTGGTGCTTGTGAAGCCCAGGGCTGACAGTGCTTGGAAGTGCTCAAGCAGCACCAACCAGGCTCCTGTCTCTTGTGGTTACTCCCTCTCATCCTGTATCTCTCCTTCTTTCCTTCCCCTTTTTTCACCTCCATCCTCGTCTCTGTCACCTTCATTCCCTGCCCTTCTGTCGTCCATTCTATTTTCCTTAACTCCTCTGTCTCTGCCTGTCCTTTTTCTCCCTGAAACCTTCTCCTTTCAGTCTTCAACTTCATTTGTTTTCTTTCTTCCATGTCGACTCTTTCTCACTCTCCCCCATTTTTTCTCTCCTCCTCTAGCTTGTCTCTCATTCTTCCCCCTTTTTTGACTGTTCTCATTCCTAAAACCGGAAATCCTCCCACAGCCTTCATATTCGCAGATCAGTGGTGATAAATTACCATAGGACTACAGGGGGGACACACTGTGTTTTGGGATAACTAGATTTCCAGATAAAGGGAATTTAGATAACTGGAATTATTCTGTAGATGATTTTAACTCAGGTCTCTTTAAAATAACTAACATGCCATTGGGATAAACTTAGCATATGTAACTTGGTTACTTTTTCATTCAAACAGGCATGAAGGCATGTTCTCCAGCTCAACCCCAGGTGATTTCTCAAGATACCTAGAATGTTCATTCAGATAGTTCACTCACGCAAGGGGTTGTGACAACTGTGTTCCTCTTTTCTTTCTGGATCTAGCAGCCATCTCCCTAGACAGGACTTTAAAGGAAGAGTTAACTGGATGATTACAAGAGAGGAGACTCTAATAGTTACCAGACAGGGGCGCTCTCAGTAGCCGGATGATGACTGTCTCTCTTGCTCAGATATTTTAGTTTCAGGGAGTGACACTTTGACCAAACCAACCTGTTTTATACAGTTTCTAAAGGTTTGGTTTCTTCCTGGCAAGGCTGCTGTTGACCAATCAGAAGGTGACCCCTGCTTCTCGGGCAGATTTGAAATATCCAACCACAATTTGGACGTTGGAATTTTTGCAATCTGTGGAAAATTCCATGGTCTTTGTGCAAAATACCTTGTGCCATCCCAGATTGTGTAAGACACATTAGGCCTTTGTGCAAAACATCGGTTTAGCTCAGATCAGCAACTTACTTCTGCAGGACACTTCATGGTGGCTACCCTGCATTGTGCTGCTTGGCCAACTTGACATGACTGCACGTCAAACCCTCAGTCTTAACAATAATAGTCAAAAGTAAAGACACAAACTGTTAATGTAAGAAAAATGTGAAGGCTTCTGTGATGGATGTCAAAATACAGGGCTGCTTGCACCTCTGTCCCCTTGCGTCTCTGAATGTCCCACTCAGGCATTAGGACTTAGGCACTGACCTGTCCTGGGGTGGAATTTCACAAGTCTCCCACTCTCAGGCTACGTCTGCCGTGCAATCGGAGGTGTGACTGCAGCACACGGACACACACTAGAACTAGCTTTGATCTAGCCAGCTGAGATCTAGCAGCAGCAATGCTATGACAGCTCGACTGGGGGATGTTAAGGGCCTGCTGAGAAGAAACAGGAGAGATGGACTCAGGGTGATAAGGAGGAGAGGAAATCTGACCATGGGAAGGAAGGCTGGAAGCTCTGTGGTGGGGTTCAAATTTTGTTGATTCAAAGCCCTGGTTAGAAGGAATTTCCTTCTGCTTGTGTCTATTCTCTGCACGGTGAGCAGGAGCCAGCAGAAAGTAATGGGCTTTAATGGGCTATTCCTAATGTCCAACCAGTGCTTACTGCACCCAGTAGTGTCATTCCAGGCTCATGCCATAATAAGCTGCGATGTGGAGGATATGAATTTGGTGGCTCACGGCATCCACTCTGCTTGGACAGGCTGGGATTTGCTAGGGTTGCTCTCAGAACCAGAATGGCAGCACAAGAAATGCATGGGGCACAATGACTAGAGACAGGTCCACATCCTCCCACCTTCCTTCACACTGAGTAATTCTTGTTCTGTGAGTTGTGCCATCAATAGCAACAGGAAAACGTGGAGTAAGGAGATGCTTAACCTAAATATGGCAGAGTCTAGTCCTTAAAAACTAGCAGATCTCTTTCACTAGGTGTAAATTTGGCCTCCAGCAGAGATACAGCTGCTCTCCTCCATTTATTTGACCTGAACCTCGAGTGAGCACAAGTTTCAAGCTCCATGGAGATGAATCTGGGGGTGCCTCGTAATGAACATTGATCTGAACTCCAACATGTGCTTTCTGCCTAGGATTCCTAGGTTGGAGGGTGGCAATATCAGGGGGAGAAGACATTCTTAGCACGCTCCCAAGATCCTCAAGGCCTGTGACTTCAAGCCATTAAGACTGCCTAGGTCTGAAGGCCAAACAATGGAACTACCATCCTAGTGGATACATTTAGATGGTCTGGCTTGTTTTCCCCAGACTCGCAATCTCTGGCAAAGGAAGACTTTGCTCCTAGGACATCTAACAACAAAGCTCTGATCAGTATGGTAGCTCGAGTCAGCACACACATGGAGGATCAGCCTTTAAGAAAAGAGAGTTTCCCTGAGAAGATGAAAACAGTTGCACTGCTGTAGCACCGTAGTGTGGCCACTAACCACAGCAATGGAAGAGATTCTTCTACCACTGTAGTAACTCCATCTCTGTGAGAGGCGGTAGGTAGTTCTACAGAAGAATTCTTTCATTGGCCTAGCACTGTCTACACTGGGGTTCAGGTTGGCTTAACTGTGTTGCTCTGTGGTGTGAATTTTTCTCACCCCTGAGTGATGTACCTAGATCAACTTACATTTTATGAATAGACCTGGCCTAAGCCCAGGCTGGGTCCCTAAAGCTCTTGTTCTTGCTTAAAGAATATAAGGCCTAGTCTATATGGAGAAATTGACTGGAATATCTATACTGGTATAATTCTACTGCTATAGTAACACTGATATAAATCCTTATGGGGATACTTATGCTGCAATAAGAGTGCCCAGGGCCGGTGCAAGGATTCTTCGCACCCTAGGCAAAACTTCCACCTTGCACCTCCCCCCCGCACCCCTGCCCTGCGGCACCCCCGTGGCAGTTCCCCTCTGCCCTGAGAGGCGTCCCCCCCCGGCAGCTCCTCACCCTCGCGCCTGAGGCACTCACTCCTGCTCTGTGCAAGAGCCCGAGCACGAGCACCAGAGCACACCGGTGGCTGCTTCACTTCTCCTGCTCCCAGGCTTGCGGTGCCTAAGCTGATTGGCCCGCAAGCCTGGGAGGTGGAGAAGTAAAGCAGCCAAGGTGTGCTCAGGGAGGAGGCGGGGCACGGATGAGTTGCTTCACTTCTCGCCCCCAGGCTTGCGGTGCCTAAGCGATTGGCGCTGCGCTTGGGAGCGAGAGAAGTGAAGCAGCCATGGCTGCAGGAGAGGCAAGGCAGGATGAGCTGGGGTGGGGAGTTCCCCTGTGTGCCGCCCCTCCCCCTTACTTGCTGCAGGCCCTACCCTGCTCTCCTGCCCCAGCTCCCTCCGCCTAAACGCTGGCAGCGACCAGGGCAGCCGAAGATCCAGCTGCTGCGGCCGCTGCCAAAGAAAATGGCGCCTCCCAAATCCCAGCGCCCTAGGTGACTGTCTAGGTCGCCTAAATGGTTGCACCGGCCCTGAGAGTGCCTTTTTCTAGTTTGCCTTACATTCCTTCCAGAGGGACATAACTAGACCAGGAAAAGGCCCTCTTGCTGGGGAATAACAATATCCACACAGGGTATAGTACCAATATCATGATAGCAGTAGAATTATACTGGTAGAATTATGCCACTACATTTCCAATGCAGCAACACCCTTTTTTGGTTTCTGTTCTGGCTTCATCATGAACTTTATTTTCAATTTTTAAAAGGATAGGAAATCTTGTTATTGTTTGCATGCATAAAAACAGAAAAAAACAAAGCAAAAAAGAAACAACAAAAAAACCCTCCCCCTTGATAAAAAATGGTATAAAATTAATACACAAAACTCCTTCTTCCAAATCACTTTCCAGCAAGAGCTGTTTGCTGAAATTTTAGTCTGCACTAGGGGCCTTTCCTAAAATTATTGAGGCCAGTGGGACCATTTTCATTGACTACAAAGGGTTTTGGACCAGGCTGTAGATGTTTGCCAGGTGTACGTATTCATATTGTAACTTCCTCAAGACAGCAAGCACGTGTAAATTTCATTTCTCTCACATTCTAACATACTCTGCTGCAGTATAGATAATAATCACTATTATTAACAGATTGAAGCAAACATATTTTAAATATCACATGGATCAAAACAAAATTTCTTCAGTCAATGTATCACAATTCCTAGCGCCATAAATACAGGGCCTCTCTGTTACCTATCTATCTTGGCATTTCTGCACAATGGGGTCTCATCCAAAGCTCATTGCAGTCAAAGAGACTCTTTCCAGTCACTTAAATACATTTTCTACCCAGGTGATGATGTTTAATTGGTATAGATGTTCAGGGTGTGATTCTGGCCCCATGGAAGTGAATAAGAAAACTACCATTGACTTCCATGCAGCCAATATTTCACTCTAGATTATAATTTGCCTCCAAACCAGGGTTTATCAGGTGTAATGGTGACACCCAACATATGGTTTTTATTATTGATAATAATGTCCTGTACATCCAGGCATCCGCCAGAATCCTTAGAATCATTTTGGCCTAAGTTCTTAAAACATCTCAAATATCAGATGCAGCATCTGTGGTTCACAGAGGAGTTAGATTGAGTAACAGCAACCGTCGCTAGCTAAGCTAACTGCAAATTCTTCCTAAGTTTTGAAGTAACTTCATCTTTTATCAGTTTCTTCTGTATTATTTGCTTTATACCTAGAATTTCATAATAGAGACACAGTAGATCAACTTTTACTTGTTATGGCAACATAAGGCATAATTTTAGAAACTAAATAGAAAATTATAATCTATCTTGGGTATTTGGCAACAGAGCCCTGCTGTCTGAGGAAATTTCATTGTCCTCATTTTAAGAAATATTGTGAGCATTTTGGACAGTGTTGTGTATTTTAAATAGAAATTATATATAAAACTAATCATTAAAAAAGTTATAACAAGGCATTTGTTTACACTAAAGAACATGATACCCTCAATTAATATGTTATGAAGCTGAGGAAAAGTAAAAATCTATAAAGTGAATCCCACTGAAATATTATAAGGCCTGTAGGACACTTGGCCTATCTTCTGTTGGATGGCCAGTTCCAGTGAGATCTCATAATGTATGTAGCCATCTCTCCATCTAGCAAAGGAAGTGTAGAGACTAGTCAGGTTGGTGTACAGAGGGCAGAGTTATTTTGTCTCATGCTCCAGTAATTATTATCAATATTACTTGTGGTCAACCAAAAAATGCATCAAATTACTTTGTTCTATTGTGACTAATAAAACTCATAACCCTGAAATAATTCTCCAGACTGTGCTTTGGCAACGGAACAGAGATCCAAAGGACTGTGAGAAACCTAATGTGTGTAACTGGCAAATTAAAATGGCTTGCAAAACATCGGTTTTAAAAATATATCTCCCTTCACATCATTGAATTCCCTGACATGCTCCTAGAACATCTGTTGTGCTGTCTAGATAATGATCATTGAGAGATTGCAGAACAGATATATTATAAATGTTATTTGGATTAATCAATATTTCTAGAGTTCAGCATGTCACAATCTCCAGTTTCCTATAAATACATGGATTCTGTCTCCTGTCTGTCTTGGTGTCTCTTCTCTCCACTGACACTGAGTTCCAGGCTGATCGCCAGCCATGAAGAGCCTTTATCTGCTCTTTGCTGTTGTCTTCTTGGTGTTACAGGGTGCTTCTGTAAGATAGAATTGAAAATAAGGGACAATACAGAAGAACATCTCAGAACCTATTCTAAGGCTGCTCAACACCTTCCATTATAAACATTTTTCTGATTATTTTTCTTCTGAGCTCTAGCACCTCCATTGTTTGGAATAGATGTAAGAAATTTGGCAGGGGGAATAGTCCTGAGGTCAGGGAGGTCACTCTGCTACCTCCCTGTAAATCCATTCAGATTAGGTTGAATTAGGACATATCATCATTTCCCCTTGGTGTTTTCCTCACTGGAGCTTGCTACAGCTTACTGCTTAAATCACCTGACATTCTATCTGCACTGCATGTGCTCTTCATATCACAGGCCACACAGAACAGAACATCCAAATGGGTCACAGACAAAATGAAATCAGGCCAAATCCTTAAAATACCCTTTCTCCCGGGGGAAGGTACACTCGTCTGAGAGCCAGGAGACCATGACTTAAAATGTGTCTTCTTCTGCTGACTAGTGTTAATTATTCTGTTCTCTGGCCTCCACAACTCAAATTATAAAGCCAGGCCTCATTCCCCACTGAGAGGTTACCCAGCTGGGAATAGGACCCAATATGTAAAATGGCAGACCTTCGGCTCACTGTATTGGCCCCCCATTTTCTCTCAGAAAGACTCTGCCACATCTGCATGCTTGGCTTCACTCTTGGAAATGCCATTATCAGAGGTCAGGACAGTATGTACAGAAATGTATCAGTTTAAGGTTTGGGATCCCCTCTGTGGTTTTGGAATAGTTTTGTGAAAACACAGCTACCTCCAGTTAAAGAAAAAGTCACAGCTCTTCTTTACCCTGCCCAGCTGAATGGTAATAAAGAGTTTATTTGTACATGATGCTCCTGGACTCAGGGCAACAGAGCATAACATAGACACCTTGAGGTCACACTCTGCTATGCTACCCCCAATTTTATAAAATATGCAACATGGTTTGTAGCGGATGTTGGTTGTTTCAGATGAGCTCAGCATTCCCCAAGACAGACATTGTAGTGTGAACAGAAATATTCCTTCCTCTCCTTCTTATATCCAAGCCATTGTTCAGTGCTCCTGGAGGTTCAGAACACATGGCTCTACCTAGGAACAGGCAGCAAAGGAAGCTTTTCGGTACTTTTGTGATGTCCATATTCTGGGCTGCCTGGGGGCTGGAGTAGCTCCAGCAGATCTTAGACCCATCCCAGTGGCTGCACCTACTTACAACTGCCTTACTGAGGCTGCCTATGGGGTACTTCACAGCCTGGAGTAGCCTAGATTCTCTGCAGTGCTCAGTGCTACAGAGATTGCTCCCTTACACCTAACAGCCTGCAGCAATCTCATCAGCACCACCCCAACACCAATGCCTGCTGAAAGAACAGTGTAGACTAGGGGTCGGCAATCTTTCAGAAGTGGTGGGCCAAGTCTTCATTTATTCACTCTAATGTAAGGTTTTGCGTGCCAGTAATACATGTTAATGTTTTTAGAAGGTCTCTTTCTATAAGTCTATAATATGTAACTAAACTATTGTTGTATGTAAAGTAAATAAGGTTTTTAAAATGTTTAAGAAGCTTCATTTAAAATTCAATTAAAATGCAGAGCCCCTCGGACCGGTGGCCAGGATCCAGGCAGTGTGAGTACCACTGAAAATCAGCTCGGGTGCCGCCTTCGGCACCTGTGCCATAGGTTGCCAACCCCTAATGTAGACCAATTATGGCAGCTGTGTGCTACTCATGTTTCGGGAGCTTTCTCCCCAAGCCCCTTGTAGTCCTTTGACATCTCCCATATTGTCAGAGCAGCATATTTGGACAGGGATTGGGGCCAGAAACAACCCATTGTCTGCATTGTTTTTTTTTCATTTTAGCATAGGGAAATCAACCAGGAAGAACAAAAGTAAAGTTGCCTGGATAGAATGTGAGGTGTTTGTCTCCTCTGTATGTGTCTGCATAGAAATTAAGGTAACATTAAAAAAAATAGAAAACAAAGGGAAACAGAGGAAGTAGGTAGCCCCCAATATAAATTAGAAGCAATGAAGTGCAGAAATATGATAAAGGAAGCTAAGGCCATTGGGGAAAACTCCACGGCTCACAGGACCAAGAACAACAAGGAGTTTTTTAAGTATTTCAGGAAGCGATTCCAACAATGGCACAGGCCCATGGAGAAGGTAAAATAATAATAATGATGGAGAAAAGGCAGAAGTGTTCAGTTAATATTTCTGTCCTCTATCTGTAAAGAAGCAAAATGGTGTTTGCATCTCTCTTGTGTAAGAGTTTGTGGGATTGGAGTGCTGCCGAACAAAATGTGTGACCACAGGTGTCTTCCTCACCCACTGGAAGCAGGACCTCCAAAGTACAATGCAGGAGCTTTTACAGACTGAGGGAAGGAGCCCAGTTCTTTGAGGCAACTCTAACAGGCTCACACCCTCACTGGATCAGCACAGAAGGAAAGCTGGGCAAAATATTTTTGGACCAATAGTTTGTTCGTCAAAAAAGTCAGTTTTAGTGAACCCTAAACTATTCATGAATTTGACACGAATACTTTGGCCAACTTTTGTTGTTGTTTTGAGGGGGAATTAGATGCCTGTCACAAAATGACCTGATGAGGAAGGGAGACAGTACTCTTGCCCTCCACAGCCTTTAGCTTAGGGGCTAGGGTCTCACAGGGTGTCATGGTACAAATCCCCACTCTGAACCTTAGCGTTCAAAAGATGGGGTACCAGCATGAATTCCTCTAAGCTAATTATCAGCTTACGAATCTTACGCTGCACCAACCAGGATTCCAGTGCCTGGTCACTCTGGTCCCCCCAAAAACCTTGCCTGGGCCCCAAGACTCAACCCTCTGGATCTTAACACAAGGAAACTAAACCCGTTCCCCCACCATTGCCTCTCCAGCTTTCCCTCCCTGGTTACCCTGGAAGATCACTGTGATTCAAATCCTTGAATCACAAACAGAGAGGAAAATTCACCTTCCTCCCTCCTTCTTCTTCCCTCCCAGACTCTCCCTGAGAGAGACAGTATCCTGACACAAGAGAGAAATTAGCCTCTCTCTCCCCTTCCCTCTTTTCCCACCATCCCGGTGAATCCAGACCCGTTCCTGGGTCTCACACCAGAATACAAAAACAATCAGGTCTTAAACAAGAAACTTTTAATTAAAGAGACAAAGCAGTAAATAATATCTTGTAAATTTAAAATGGATAGGTACAGGTTTTTTAGCTATAGGCACTGGGATACCTCCCAGCCTAAGTATTCGAGTACAAATTAAATCCTTTCAGCAAAAATACAAATTGAACTCCTTTCAGCCAAATACCAATTAAACTCCTTCCAGCCATGCACATTTGCAAATAAAGAAAACAACAGAAGCCTAACTCGTTTATCTATCTAGTACTCACTATTTTGAACTTATACGAGCCTGTATCAGGAGATTGGAGAGAACTTGGTTGCAGTTTTGTCCTTGAGCCCCAGAGTGAACAACAAACCAAACATAAACAGCACACACAGAAACTTCCCTCCCTCAAGATTTGAAAGTATCCTGTCTCCTGATTGATTCTCTGGTCAGGTGACAGCCAGGCCTACTGAACTTGTTAACCCTTTATAGTCAAAGAGATATAAAGTACTTCTGTGCTATTAACTTTTCTTATCTGTTTATGACACAGGGGCTGTAGAAACCCCAGGTTCAATTCACTCATTGCCTGATAGAGACGGGATTTGACCTTAGGCTTCCTGCACTGCAGAAAGTGCCCTAGCCATGGCATGGTGTTAGGGTGGGGCTCTGTTGAAGTTTTCCCACTTTTTATAAATAATTGACTAGCCATTGGAGCAGGGACTGGATCTTGAGCTGCTCCACTCCCAGGTGTGTGCCCTAACCACTAGGCCACAGAGTCATTCTCATTCTCTTTCCTGGCCAATGTCTGAACATTGTCATTCTCTTGTTACCTGCTGGATATTCCAACAACCACAAAGGACAGCCAGCAAGGTCAAATTAATGCTACAGCAGAGACAGGTCCCAGAGAAACAGTTGGGAGGGTGAGAGATTTTCCCACCCACCCACTGAAACACCAGAGCAGCAGCTTGTGGCAAGTGTTATAAGCCTGAGAGCCCCTTAGTCCCAGAGGATGGGGGCCAGGAACCTATGCTAGAGTGACCATGTTACCAGCTGCAGGGTTTCTTTCCTGACCGGCTCACTGAGCATGCCCAGAGATCCCTACTATCACCAGGCAGGGCTGCTAGCATGGAACTGTTGCAAGAATAGGGTCAATCTTAAAACATGACTCTGCTACAGATTACACTGGTGTGTGTAAACCAGGAGTGACTCTCCTGAAGCCTTCATTGTTACACTGGTTTGACAATATCATAATGGAGATATGAATCAGGTCCATGGTTTCTATGAAAAGACTAGAACAGGTTTACAAAAGGGAAATGTTTCCTCTATTTGAGTTGGTCAGATGAGCTCCCAAAAGCATTATCCAATCCCATCTTGTGCAACCTGGAGATGGGGGCCTGTCCCACGCCTGCCAGTTGCCAAAGGGAAAACTTGAGTGAGTGAGCTGAGCAGGATTTTACCCTTTTGGGGTCAGAGTTCACACAACGCTGTAGTAAGAGCTTGGCTGAAATCGCAACACATTACAGCGATGATGAGCCCCTCAGCCACACATATGATAATTCCATCACACAAAGCCATCAGGTGTGTCTGGCAAGATCCACACCAACTTACACAGGAAAGCTTCCTAGTTAATGTACCCACTGAACTTGGCCCTGAGTAGAATTCATGGAGGTTGATGTAAAGCCCTCAAGCCAGCAAGACACCTGAGATGTAACCTGGAGAAGAAGTCAGTTTCAGCCTGACATGCCCACAGCCTCTGAGCAGCCTCTGGAGTTAGACCCCCCCCCTCCTGAGCTATCAAAATTTCCTTACACTGTAAGAACAGCTTCAACAACTCCAGGCTGCCCATATCCTCTACACCTGATCCTCACCTCCTTCTAATCCCAAGTGTTTGTAAGTGAATGGCTACACTGGAGGCAGAGATGTAACTTTGTCTAGCCACCTTGAGTATGTGTTTAGGGTTTCAGAAGGGATCACACTCCAGTTATCCAGCCAGTTCCACCACTAGTGCTGCCACGGCTACATTTCTACTTTTTATGCCCTAGCTGAAGCAGAACTAGTGCAGGTGCATCTAACTTAGCTGGAGATGACACCTCAAGTCCCAATGTAAAGGCACCCTTAGAAGGATAAGCTTTACATGGCTAGGGACCAGAGAGGTCTAGGGCTCATCATCCATGATCTAGCAACCTGTCCAAAGTGTCTTTCAGTGACACTCCTGACTCTCAACAACTCCGCAACAGTAGCATCAGAGAGATGCTCCCTCTAGTTGAGCATCATCCTTCAAGTGGGAATCTGCTGTCTCACAGCTCAGCCTACTGGATTTTAGGTACAGAATAATGTAGACAACCACAGAATGGTGACGGTATCAGAAGAATTAAGGCTGTCATCAGTTTTCAGAATGTAATTCCTGCCTATCTAAAGGCTTAAAAAAATTTGCCTGAGATTTCTGATCTATGGTCCAATGGCAGAGGCGAGTTTCAGGGAAACCTGAAGATGGTTTAGAAATGAATTGTGGGATATCATGTACCAACTAAAATACTAGAAATCTTTACCTTTGGGAAATTAGTTGTCATTTTTTTAAGGACAATCGTGCTTGATTCTGATTTCAATTACACCAGTTTTATGCTAGTGTAACTATGAGGTCTTCTGTGGAGTGTCTCCTGATTTACAGCAGTCATAAAAGGGATGAGAATCAGCCATGAGACATGAACACAGTTTGGCCCGATTTCCCTTTTCTCCTCAATGTAGAAGATAAGGTTTTGGAACAGAGTCGGGGGGAGGGTCTAGGTGCCATGGAGCTCCATTGAACGAACACTCAAGCTATGACTGAACCCAGCTCCTCTGACCAGGGTCAGCTGCAGCTTTTGTGCCTCTCCAAGCAGCAAAAAAAAAAAAGATAAAGCCGATTGGCGGCACTTTGGCAGCAGCTCAGTCACGCTGCTTTCATTCTTCAGCAGCAATTTGGTGGTGGGTCCTTTGCTCCCTCTCGCGGACTGAGGGACCCTCCTGCTGCAATTCCACGAAGACCTGGAGGTCCCTTTGTATTGGCGCGCCCCAAGCACCTGCTCCTTTGCTGGTGCCTGGAGCCAGCCCTTGTCATAAACAGATGTAAGGGTTAATGTCTCTGTCACTCTGGAAGTGGTTTAACAAACACACCTGACCAGGGACCAATCAGGAAACAAGATACTTCAAATCTCAAGGGAGGGAAAGCCTTTGGTTTGTGGGTTTTGGGGTTTGCTTGGTTCTTCTCGGGTCCTGGACAGGATTAGAGGTGTGAAACCGGCTTCTGCAATCTCCCTGCTACAGTCTCTTATCTATCAGGAATAGTGAGTAAGTAAAAAGGCAGTTACAGTCTCTTTATTGTTTTTCTTTATGTGCAAATGTGTTTTTTGCTGGAAATATTTTAATTGTATTTTCCTGGATAAGGCTGTTTATCCATTTGTTATAAGCTAATAGAACCCTGTAATATTTACAAATAATGATTACAGAGACAATTTTTTAGTTTTTTCTTTCTTTTTATTAAAAGTTGGCTTTTAAGACGTTTGATTTTTTCCTAGTTCAAGGCTCAGACAGGGGATTGAGGTCTGTACTCAACCAGGGAATTGGTTGTAATGAAGGAATCTTCCAGAGTAAACCTAGGAGGGAAAATGGTTTTTCCCTTTGTTGCTGAGCCTAAGGATTGAGTCTTGGGGTACCCAAGGAGGGTTTGGGGGCAGAGCTGTACAGACACTGGAATTTCTGGTTGGTGGCAGCACTACAGGATCTAAGCTGGTAATTAAGCTTAGAGGATTCATGCTAGTATCTCATTTTCTGGACGCTAAGGTTCAGATTTGGAAAAGAATACTATGACAGCCCTGCCTCTGACACCACAAAGTGAAAGGATTTGTAGCAATTCTAAGCTATAGAGAGCCCACTGAAACCTACAGAGATGTGTGGACCATGGTCTGCAAACACCCAGGTCTGGAACTAATATGTGACAGGGATGTTTTTAGGATGTTTTATATTTAATTTGAAAACTAAATGGCTTTCTAAAGGAGATAAATGATGGAAAAAGCTCCCTTGCCTCCCACCAACATACACACACTTCAGCACGATTATCTCAAACCAACTTGCTTTTATTAAAAGGAGAGTAACAAAACTTATATGGTGATACAAGGGCTCCTTTCTGGAATTTCTCCAGCTCACAAGTTTCTTTACTGCCTGGATAAACAGCACTTCAGGGTTCCATTGAAGCAGGATCTGAGGATTTTAGAAGCAAGTGGTTGTCTGCCAGATTTCCAGAGATCCTGCCTAGACAATCAGCCACGATTTTGCCTGTACAAAGAAAAAAGAATCGGATTTGTGGATGTTTTTCCATAGAAAAGGGCTAATATGAAGGTGGATTTTAAATCAAAAGGAGGAATTGCCCAGTCACTCTGTGGTGGGTGGAGATGTTCCTGGTTAACAATGGCACGTGGAATACATTTTCCCTACTGCAACATTCTGTTACAGAATTTTAAGAGGCTTAGTCATATGGATCTAAGCAGGTGAACTGGCTGCCTATAAAATCTATTCTGGACAAAGGCATGACTCACATCCAGGTACAGTTGTTGTGAAATGCTGCACTGTGCTGGTCTGTCTGCAATTTTAATTTGTTTCTACTCAAATATTTGTCACACGGGATTGGTCAGGAAGGTCCCTGAGTGAGGACAGGTCACATGTCTGGTTACAGTGTTCTGCCAGTTTTGAGTTAACCATTTTTAAAATACTTCACCTTATTTAATTTTTTACTTTCCCTGCACACACGCAAACTTACATCCACCCTTAGGTGTCTGTACCCTCCAAACTCTTAGGTTTTATTTAATCATAAAGCTGTAGCATTCCAGCTTTAAAGCCATATAAATACTGAGTTTCTCCAGACAGCAGCCATTTTATTCACAGAATTTCACAGGTTCTAAGGTCAGAAGGGACCATTTGATCATCTTGTTTGACCTTGTGCCATAGAATTGCCCCTAGTTACAACTGTATTCATCCAGAAAGGCATCCAGCCTTGATTTGAGGATACCAAGAGATGGAGAATACACTGTTTTCTTTGGCCGTTTGTTCCAATGGTTAGTCACCCTCACTGTTAAAAATCTGTGTCTTATTTCTGACTTGAAATAGTCTTGCTTCAGCTTTCAGCCACTGGTTCTTGTTCTCCCTTCTCTGCTAGATTAAAGAGTCCTTGAGAACCTGGTATTATCGCCCTGTTCCTGCACTTATACACTTTAATCAAGTCACTGGAGACACCTACATACGATTATGATTCCCCATTGACAGCTATTTTAGGTTGTACATTACATTATATGTGTGTTTAATGAGGTTCTATGGTGCTAGGTTTTTAATCAGAAACTTGTGCAGTGCTAAATCAAACTCTTTGGAATAATTGTTACACCTTCACAGTTAGGTTTCTCAGCTAAACAGGTAATGTCATCTAAAAATAAATTAGGTTTGCTTATCAAAATCTAATGTCCTAAAAGCCCTGCTGAGTGACGTTAAGTATATTCTGAATCTTTAATCCTTATCTGATTGAGTCAGTTTTCCATTATTTTTCCGGGAATTGATGTCAGGCTAATCCTTACCCAAATCATCTCATCTGCCCTTGTTACCTATTGGCAGAACATTAACACTCTTCTGGAATCTCCCCAACATTCCAAAATTTATTAACAATGATCAATGGAACAGAGATGTCATTACCCAATTCTTTGAGGATTCTCGAATAGAAGTTATCCAGGTCTGCTGATTTAAAAGTGTTTATCCCTGGTAGATGTTATTTAACATCTTCCTTATTAACTCATGCAGTGATAGTAGTCACCGTCCTCGTGTAACATCAGTACATCAACCTGTCTCTTTCCAAATCCAGAGCAGAAATATTTAGTGAACACGTCTCCCTTTTTCTGCCTCGTTATTAACAATTTTATCACCGCCTATGAATGGGACCGTACCATTGTTAGGATTTCTTTCCTTCCTGATATTTTTTAAAAATGCCTTCTTGTCCTTAGTCATACCAGCCATAGGTTCTTCCCTGATGTCCTTAGCTTCCCCTCTCGTATAGTTAAAATTCATCCATTCTAATTTTAGATTGACTGTTATCTATTCCCCGTTTCCCATTGGTTACAGATATTGTTTTATTTCCAGTTGTCGCCTTTACTTCCCCTGCAGACTGATACAGAACAGACACAGCCTGTGCACTTACTCCTGCTGACTTTGTTTCCCTATTTGACTTCCCTATTCTAAAATATAAAAGCAATGCAGACAATAGGGTGTTTGGGCCCCAGCCCCTGCCCATGTGTGAAACTTCAGGAGCACATGGAAGATGTAAAAGAACCATAAAGGGGTTCAAGGAGGATTCTCTCAAAGTGTGAGCAGAACATGGCTGCCATTATAGGGCTATGCGGTCCCCGTTGCAAACACTGGAGCTGGGGTGGAGCTGGAGATGTTGCTGGAGGCAGTCAGGTCTCTGGGGGAAATCCTTGTAGCAGAGACTCTAGGCTGCTCCTGGTTGTGGAGTGTCCCACAGGCAGCCTGAGTAAGGCTGCTGTATGTAAGAGCAGCCAGAGGGGAGGTTCTCATACATGTTGGGGCCACTCCAGTCCCCAGGTGGCCCATGTGGGCAGCACAGATGTGGCTTGAAGACTGTTTGGGCTCTGGACGGGGACAGGTGTGCGGAGCCTCCAAGAGCATTAAACAACAGCTTGGATGTAAGAAGGAAAGAAACAAATATTTCTGATCACACTACAATGTCTGCCTTGTGGAAAGTTGAACATACCTTACACAGCAAACTTGCACAGAAGAGCATCTTCCAATGAATCTCCAGTTCGGGGGACATCTCCTCAAGACACAAGTACCCCACAGGCGTTTGCAGAGGAAGCTGGAATTCTGAGCCTGGGAGAATGCTGCAGAAAGGAAAAGAGTCCGAATTATCATTCTGCAGAGCATGGTAAATAAGAGCTGTAATTCCAGGATGCCAGGTATTTCCCATTCACTTACACCTGGCCAAGAGAGCCCAATTATCTCCAGTGTAAAAGCTTATCACAGCTTTAGTACTGCTTCTTAAATGGGTGTAATTCTGTGCACATTCCGTGGCTGACCCTAAGAAGGGAAAAGATAATTGAACAGGGGCCCTGGCTCTCAAGCTGCAAAATTGAGAATTCTAGCTCTGAGCTGGACCTCTTTGCTGCCCCCTGCTTTTAAGCAATGGAAAGCAAGTAGCTTCCCACATCTCTATCTTCCCTTAGTATCTGCTGCTGTGGGTGTGATTCCCTCAGGCTCTGACAGTGATGTATCAGGCAGTACCATCAATGCAACTTGGCTACGTAGGTCGAACTGGCTCAGCACTGGGTTGGATGATTACAGCTGTTTGAAAGAGAAAGGCTTGAAAAATATCCCTTCAGATATGAACGCCTGCCTGTCTGAGAGATTCTGGGCAGATTTTTTTCTGAAGACTCTCTCAGTTTTTTGATGACCAATTCCCACTCTTTGGTTATACCTGAAGGACCTGTTATTTTGACACTGTAGCCCTCTGGTGTGCAACAAAGCTTATAGAATATTTAGGTTAGAGCATTTTTAGTTGAAAGTTGTTGAGCAACCAAAAGGGATCCACTGTCACAGCTGCAGACACCGTCCCACCCTGATGACATCATTTCGAGAAAAGCAGCCGAGCACAGGGCTGTCACAGGTTCTTAAAATGGGGCTGAGTCACTGAGATGAGGGGCTGCCCTTTTAGAAATCTGAGTTCTGTTCCCAGCTGTGTAACCTCTCAGTGGGACATGAGGCTTGAGATTATAATACAGCTTGTGCCAGGCAGAGAAGTATTAACACTAGCCAGCAGCAGAAGTGAGATTGTAAGTTACAGTCTTCCAGCTCCCAGCCCTATGAACTGTGCCATAACCTAGACCATGGGTGTGTTGAGCGTGGTTGGCATGAGTTCATTTTGTGTTTATCTCATCCAGTTGCTCAAGTCTATGATTGCCTGTTTCAGGAGAAATACATGGAGTGGAGGTAGATTGTGACGTGCTTTAAGCAGCAAGCCTCAGAAAGATCCAACAAAAACATTATGGGAAATTTTCCCACTAATGGTCATAATTCAGTCAAATCTCAGTGATTTTTACTTGGGGCAGCAAAGACAGCTCCCTGACCTCAGAATAATTCCTCTCAAATTTTATGTATCATCTGCAAACTGAAGACATGCTAGAACTCATAAGAAATAAGTCAGAAACATGTTTCTTACAGATAGTGTTAAGCAATCTTAGTACAAGCTCCCAGATATCCCTCTGTATCATCCCTCATTTTCATTTACATCTTACCTGGCGCACCCTGGAGCACCAAAAAGAAAACAGCAAAGAGCAGGTAAAGGATCTTCATGGCTCAAGGTCAGCCAGAAACTCAATGTCACTAGAGAGAAAAGATAATAAGACAGAGAGGACATAGAGTCCCTATATTTATAAGTCATGGAGATAATACTGAGCTCTAGAAATATAATTTTAGTTCAAATGACATATGTATTCTATAATCTCTTAATAATTATGATTTTTATCTATTCAGCTCCATAGAAATGATAGGAGGATTTCAGAGAAATACTATTGTATGAGACAAGAGACATTTACAAGCACTTGTTCGTAAGTAATTTTAACATTCCAGCATCTTAAATTAGGTTTCATGTGGTAATCTCTTTCCATAGCCAAAGAATAGACTGGAGAATTATTGCACAATTGCGTGTTTTATTAACCAAGATAGAACTGAAAGCTATTATTAAATGAAAGAAAGCAAAAGACAATTTAGTGCTAGAAGCCAGAGGTAGCAGGAGAAGGGGATGGAGCCAAGCAGAACTTTATCCTTGCATGCTGTGGTGGTGGCGGTCCCCCTGAGCATGGACAGATCCCCAAGGGAGGCAGCGAGGAGAGTGGAGAGAAAAGCAGAAGGAAGGCCAGAGGAGAGAGGGAAGGAGATGGGGAGAATCCACAAGAAACAGAAGCCTCTTTGGTGCTGCTTGAACATTTCCCAGCACTGGGGGAGCAAGCTGGCCCTACCCCTCAAGGTTTGCACTGGTTCTTGTGGAACCCAGGGCACTCAGTGTCAGCATGCCCTCAAGAAGCAAGAAAGAGTCTCCTGTGTCCTGTGGTTAAGCCCCCTTTCCTCCTTCTTTCCTTCCCTTTTTCTCTCCTCCACCCTACTCTGCTTCTGTTCATTCTCCTTCCTCCTGCTCTGTTTTCTTTCCCGTAACTCCTGTGCTGTGTCTCCCTTTGTCCTTTCTCTCCTCAAAAGTTTGCCTTTCAGTATTCACCCTAACCCCCTTCATCTGTTTCTTTCTTCACAGTTTGTTTTTCTCTCCCTCCCCATCTTTTCTCTTTGTGCTCATTTGTAACTCTGGAAATCCTCCCAAATTTGTTCCAACAGCTCTAAGGTAAGTTCATCAGTGGGTGATTAACTAACACTGCACCACAGAGGGAACACACTGGGCATTCGGATAACCAGTATTTCTGGATACAGGGAATTGGCATCATTGGAATTGTCCTGTAAATGGTTTAAATTCAGGTAACTTTAAAATAACCAAGCTTTTATTTGGGTAAACAAAATACATTTAATTTTGCTACCCATCCATTAAAACTGGCCTGGAGGTGTGTTCTCCAGCTCTGCATCACTCTGGCCCTGGGTGGTTTCTTGAAAAAGCTAGGAAGATTGTTCAGGTAGTTCATTCACTCAAAGGGTTATCAGGGCTGTGTTCTTCTTTTTCTGGATCTCTCAATCATCTCCCTAAATAGAACTTTAAAGGGAGAGTTAGTAGGGAGATTATAAGGGAAGCCACTTTAGTACTTACCAGGCAGGGGGAACTCTCAGTGGCTAGGCGATGACAGTCCTGCTCGCCGTTTCTCTCATCCAGTTATATGAGCTTCGGGGAGTAATGCTTTGACCCAAACAGCCTGTTTTATACAGTTTTGAATGCTTGGTTTCTTACTGGGTGTTGTGGGCCAATCAGAAAGTTCTTTTCTTGTGGGGAAGATTTGAAATGTCCAACCATAATTTGGAGGTTGGAATTCTTGCAACTCTGTCTCTGGAATATTCATGGTCTTTGCGCAAAACATCTTGTGCCATCCCAGATTGTATAAGACACATTAGACCACAATGGTTTTTGCAAAATAGCTTGGGACATATAACGAACACCTGCTAGTTTAGCTCTGACCATGGCCATTTGCCATATGCCTCCCTATGATGTGGCCCTTGGCCAACTTGCCATGACTCTGTGTCCTCCAAGTGGCAATTTCTCTGTCAGCACTTTGAGCTACTGGCAGAAATGTCCATTTATGTAAAGTCCTTTTGCTTTTTTTTGATGTTTCTGTATATTTTTCATAGTTCATCATGCTGCAAGAAAGTCATTTGATTCATTGATTTAATACTAATAATGCTGCTAACTAATAAATCAATATTAAAACACACTGCTCTAAGTGGTTCTGTACCAGTAGTCGTGTAATCTCTACATTTTATTTGTGAGATAGTCAGATTGCATCATATGATTAAAATACTGTTGATAATAATGTTAAGGTTAATCAGGCCTTGTGGCTGTTTAGGCCTTATACCATAGATATTATCTAAGTTCACCTTCAGATGTTCACTCGAAATGTATCACCTTCTATAATAAAAACTAAATATTTTGTTACCTTTGTTAAAATTAGCTCGATGTTATAGGTGGGGCAGGTAGCAACATCTAAAGTTGAGGTTCCTTGACAATGTTTACTTGATCTTGTTTGCCTGGGCACACCCACCCTGCCTTGGGGCTCAGCATGATGGGATTGCTTGCCCAAATGATCATTTTTTGGTGGTGTTGGATCCCCAGTCTCTTTGTTATTAGGTCAGGGATAATAATGGGTAGTTAGGCTTGTTGTGCAAATCAAAGGGAGCAGAACTGTGTTTGGCATGCCTTGATTGAGGGACTCACCCTCAACTAAACAGTACTCACTAGGAAGGGGACATAGGTGCCAAAGTCAGGTGGGGTTGAGAGGGGGTGGTCACAGATACTTGTACTTGGTGATGTGTATGCATCCTACTTAAAGGTCCTAGACACTATTTGGTTCTTTCTCTCTCTCTCTCTACACCAGTATTTCTCAAATAGATGTTGCTGCTTTCTTAGGGAAAGCCCCTGGTGGGTTGGGTTGGTGTGTTGCTACTCCGGGCCAACGGGAGCTGCTGGAAGTGGCATAGGCCGAGAGATGTACTGATTAAGACTCAATTGAGTGTCTTGTTACTCACCAAAGACCTGAAATCACTGGTAGCCAGGTCTAAGCAAAAGATCTGCTATGGGACAGCATTTCTGATGCAAGAGACTGCCCTGTGTGCATTAGCAATAAGGCTCCCCCAGTAACAACTAAAGTCAAAGAACTGAAATAACTAATAGCTGTGTTATGGGGTGGGACCTGAAGACATCCCAGCAAGAGGTCAGTGCAGAGGAGTGAGCAAGGTGCCTTTCTCCCTTCCCCCAGCCACAGTGGGAAGTGAACTCTGCAGAAATATATCTCTGAATATATGCAAGAACAATAACTGTCAGTGGGGTGCAGAGAAGGGAGGGGTACGTTAAAGGAACTTTAGGTTGTTGGACTTAAGAATCTGAGGCAAAAGGACTCTGCCCAAGGTACTCTGGAGTGGGTCGTTTGCTCATGGTTTTATGTTTATGAATCCTGCTTGTGTTGTTTTCCCAAATTAATGCTGGGTGACTTTCTTTCTTCTATTAAAAGTTTCTTTTTGACACTCAGATTCTGTGCTTGTGAGAGGACAGGTATTGCCTCTTAAGAGGCACCCAGGGACTGGCCTGTAATTGTCACAGATTACTGGCTGGGGGCTCGATCCAGTTATGTTATTGAAATGGCCATTGAATGCCCATTGTCTTATTGAAATGGCTAGATGAGGAAAGGGAGGCAGTGCCCCCATCCCTCCACAGCTTTAAGCTCGGGGTTAGGGTCTCACAGGGGATGTGGAAAGCCCAGGTTCAATTCCCCCAATGCCTGATGTAGAGTAGGGATTTAATGTTGGTCTTCCTGCACTGCAGAAAGTGCCCTAACAATAGGATGGTTTGGGGGCAGGGTGAGAGATTTGGGAGGGTGAGAGATTTTCCCACCCACTGAAACACCAGAGAAGTACTTTGGGACAGGTCTATTAAAGCTGGGAGCCCCTTGGTTATAGAGTGCGGAAGCCAGAGACTCTAGGGTAGAGTGACCATGGTACTAGCTGCAGAGTTGCTCTCCTGGTCAATGCACTGAGCATGCCCAGAAATCCCTGCTAGCATCAAGCAGGCTGCTAGCATGGAACCGTCTCAAAAATAGGGTTGGTCGTGAGATAGAATTGGAGTTTCTCTGCATTCTTCCACAGTTACTTATTCATGACCTAAATATGGATTTTTCATTTTATCTCCACCTGTGGACAAAGGGTGTGTTTGATAGAACAATGATACCGGGATGGGGGTGTTGTTCTTCTATAGAGTACTTTTTGTTATAATTTTCATATGTAATTTGAAATTTCAACTGAATTTTTAATTTAATTTTGAAGGAAGCTTTTGTGGAATTGAATTCCCTGTTCTGAAGTTAACCAGCAATATCTGCACTCAGCAGTCAGAGATTGGGCAATTCCTGTTCTGTTTTGCATTTGTTACCAAATGTTTTATTATCCCCTTTCTTATGGATGTTCACAAAAGCTCTGTGTGTCTCTTTTCTTTCTACAGGTGAAGGCATGGCTGATTGTCCTGACAGGATGCGTGGGAATCTGGAAGACACACACTCACTTCTAAAATCACTGACTCCTGCTTCAATGGAAGTCAGCCGCACTGTTTATATGGGCATCAGAGAAATTAGTGAGCTGGAGAAATTCCCAGCAGGGACCCTTGCATCATCTGTGGAGGATTTGTTACTCTCCTTTTAATAAAGGAAGTTGGTGTAAGATCACATTGCTGAAACTTGTACACGTGTGTTGTGGTGGATGAGGGAGGTAGATGTGGGGGGCTGTTTATCTCCTTACAAATCTAGTTCTTTTATCTTTTAAAAATTAGAAATAAAATGAAATACCCTTTGTATGCATCAATGATCTCACGTGGGCAGGTCTTTATGTATTCCATATAGATTTTGCAATTCCATTTCATGTGTGTGGTTATGAGAGCTGGATTCAGTCACAGCCTGACCGTATAGTGTGTAGTCCTTGCCAGAGAGCTGTGTGGCACCTACACTGGTTCCACTGTCCTGAAATCTCCCAACTTCCAGGACTCCTTCTCTTGTGCCAGAGCACCCAGACATGGCTACGGTCATCAGTTTCCCCTCACAGAACTTAAAATGGCAGCCCAAAACCTCTAAACTTTTCACTGTGCCTATGAGACACTAGTCATCTCAGCAAGATTCCCCAGAACAAGACCACATTGAAGAGAACAGAAGGATTCAGGCCAAGTCGCTTTAATGGTTAAAACATGACTCTGCTACAGATTACACTGGTGTGTATAAACCAGGAGTGACTCTCCTGAAGCCTTCATTGTTACACTGGTTTGACAATGTCATAATGGAGATATGAATCAGGTCCATGATTTCTATGAAAAGACTAGAACAGGTTTACAAAAGGGAAATGTTTCCTCTATTTGAGTTGGTTGGATGAGCTCTCAAAATCCTTATTCAATCCCATCTTGTGCATCCTTGAGATGGGGGCCTATCCCAGATGTCTGCCAGTGGCCAAAGAGAAAACTTGAGTGAATGAGCTGAGCAGGGTTTCACCCTGCTGGGATCAGAGTTCACACAATGCTGTAGTAAAAGCTTGGCTGAGTTCCCAGTACGTAACAGTGATGATGAGCCGCTCAGCCACACATTTGATAATTCCATCACATGAAGCTATCAGGTGTGTCTGGCAAGGTCCACATTAACTTATACAGGAAAGCTTCTTAGATAATGTACCCACTGAGTTTGGCATAGGGTAGAATTCATGGAGGTTGATGTAAAGCCCTCAAGCCAGCAAGACACATGAAATGTCACCTGGAGAATAAGTCAATTTTATATTGACATGACCACAAACTGTGAGCACTTTCTGAAGTTAGACCCCACCTCTTGAGCTATCAAACTTTCCTTACACTGTAAGAACATCTTCAACAACCCCAGGCTGCCCAAATCCTCTACACTTGGTCCCCACCTCCTCCCAATGCCAAGTGTCCCTAAGTGAATGGCTACACTGGAGGCAGAGATGTAACTTGGGCTAGCCATCCCGAGTCCCTGTGTAGGGTTTCAGAAGGGATCAAACACCAGGTGGCCAGCCAGTTCCACTGCTAGTGCTACCACAGTTACATTTCTACTTTTTGTGCCCCAGCTGAAGCAGAACTAGTACAGGTGCATCTACCTGAGTTGGAAATTACACCTCAAGCCGCAGTCTAAAGAGAGCAGTACACGAACACCAGAGTTGATAAGCTCTGCATGGTTTGGGAAGGGACAGGTCAAAGGCTCATCATCCATGATCTAGTAACCTTTCCAAAGTGTCTTTCACTGGCACTCCTGTCTCTCAACCACTCCAAGATAGCAGCATCAGAAAGATGCTCCCTCTAGGTGAGCATCATCCTTCAAGCGGGAACGTGCTGTCTCACAGCTCAGCCTACTGGATTTTAGTGACAGAACAATGTAGACAACCACAGGATGGCGACAATCTCAGATGAATTAAGGCTCCTGATCAATTTTCAAAATGTAATTCCCGCATATTTAAAGGGTTAAATTCTTATGGTCTTAAAAAATCTGCCTGAGATTTCTGATCTATGGTCCAATTGCAGAGGTGATTTTCAGGGAAACTTAAAGATGGGATCAGAAATGAATTGTGGGATATCATGTAACCAGTTGAAATAGCAGAAACCTTTACCTTTTGGAAATTCGGTCTCATCTTTTTATGGACAATGTTGTGCTTGATTCTGATGTGAATTACACCAGTTTTATGCTAGTGTAACTATGATGGTTCAATGGTGTCACTCCTGATTTACAGCAGTCAGTGTAACAGGGAAGTGACTCAGGCATGAGACCTGAATGCAGTTTGGCCTGATTTCCCTTTTCTCCTCAACGTAGAAGACAAGGTTTTGGAACAGAGGCGAGAAGAGGGTCTAGGTGCCAGGGAGCTCCACCCTACAGTCAAGCTGTGACTGAACCCAGCCCCTCTGACACCACAAAGTGAAAAGATTTGTAAGAATTATAAGAAATAGAGATCTACCCATAGGAGCCCATTGAAACCTACAGAGATGTGTGGCCCATGGTCTGCAAACCCCAGATGTTGAACTAACACAGGCCTGCACAACATGTGGCCAGCGGAGGCTCACTGTGCAGCCCGCGGCCGGAATTCAAAGGGCTCTGGGCTGCCTGCAGAGATTCCCGGCAGCGGCTGAGATTTAAAGGGCTCAGGGCTCCCCGCGGCTGCAGGCAACCCAGAGCCCTTTGAATCCCGGCCGTGGCTCCAGTAGATGGGCTGGGGCTGGGATTTAAAGGGCTCGGGCTCCCCTCAGCGGCAGGAGCTCTGGGCCCTTTAAATCCCTGCCCCAGCCCCACAAAGCTCCGGGTTCCCCTAGCCGCTGGAGCCCCGGGCCCTTTCATTTGCCCCTGACAACTCCCAGCCACCTCTTCAGCTGGGAACCCCTGGCTGATTTAAAATCAAGTATCACCTCCCCACTCCCAACCTTCCTTTTTGGCCCACTGCTGCTTTGGTTGGGGGCGGTGCGGGAGGTGGAAGGAGGGTTTGTTCCAAAGGCCCTGGGAGGTCCTTGGGGGGGGAGCGGGGGGTCCGCGGGGGGGGCAGGGGGATTTTGGCCCTCAGCTGTTTTCTTTGGAGTAATGTGGCCCTCACCGCTTTACGAGTTGTGCAGGCCTGAACTAACATGTAATAGGAATGCTTTTAGGATGTTTTTAATTTTTTTAAAAATAATCTAAATTTCTCAAGGAGACTAATGATAGAAACAGCCCCCTTGCCTCCCCTCAACACACACACACTTCAGCAAGATTATCTCAAACCAACTTCCTTTTATTGAAAGGACAGTAACAAAATGTATATGGTGATACAAAGCTCTCTTCTGGAATTTCTCCAGCTCACAAGGTTCTTTACAGCCCAAATAAACAGAATTTCAGGGTTTCGTTGAAGCAGGATACAAAGATTTTGGAAGCAAGAGGCTGTCTCCTACAGTCCCTAGACAATCAGTAAATAATTTGCCTGTACAAAGAAAAGAGAATCAGATTTGTGGATGTTTTTCCATAGAACAGGGCTAATATGAAGTTTGATTTCAAATCAAAAGGAAGAATTGTCCATTCACCCTGTGGTGGGTGAAGAGGTTCCTGGTTAACTCCAGCACAGGGAATTCATTTTCTCTACTGCAACATTCTGTTACAGAGTTTTAAGGAGGATAGTCATATGTATGGCTGCCAATAAAATCTATACTGCAGAAAACCACGACTCACATCCAGGTACAATTGTTCTCCAATACATACCTTGTGCAGAGCTGAAGCTAAAATGACAGATAATTACTTAAGTGATAAATCACTTATTTTTAAAGAATGAAAGAAAATTCCAACTGTCTCTGAAAGCTGACACCATTTGAGGGCTGGTCTACACTACGGGGAAAAATCGATCTTAGATACTCAACTTCAGCTACGTGAATAACGTAGCTGAAGTCGAATATCTAAGATCGGATTACTCACCCTTCCTCACCGCGCGGGATCGATGTCCATGGCTCCCCCTGTCGATTCTGGAACTCCGTTGGGGTTGGTGGAGTTCCGGAATCGATATAAGCGCGCTCGGGGATCGATATATCGCGTCTAGATGAGACACGATATATCGATCCCCGAGCAATCGATTGTTACCCGCCGATATGGTGGGTAGTGTAGACGTAGCCTGGGTTGCAGTTGCATATCAACAGCTGCTGGCATGGCCACTCTGGCCGAGTTCCCTGGCTCTCACTCTGCAGCCCCAAGGGGCTCCCAGCTTCACATCTCTTGCCCTAATCCTCCATCTTTAGTAGGTGGGAAAAATATCTCACCTTCCAAAGTGCTTCTCTTGGACCTGCCCTGCTGCAAAATTAATCTGACCATGCTAGGCGTCCTGTATAGTTTATGACAGATACTGCGCGAAACAGGAAGAGCAGGAATAGAAAGGCCTCCAGAGATATGGAATGTGGCCAAGCTAACTTTCCCTGGGAACCTTGCTGTTTAAAACATTAAAAAACCTACTGAATAGTGCTCACATTGTTGTCACCAAGATTTTTATAATTACTGTCCCCAGCCTTCAAAAAGGGTAGAAATCACAGGTGAATGTCTGTACATAGCTGCTGTAATGACTGATGGATTCATCAGCTCTCAAATGGCTTTAAATCTTTGGTGTATTGGTGCTGATTTAGTTATACTGAAGAGTGAGCACTTCTGATTACATGCAGGTGTCACCCGCTGGTCAGTGTGTTATTTGTTATGTGCCTGAGCTACAGAGAAGGAGAATCAGTTACACCCCCAGCCTGAGAGCATGGCCCCATAGTTCAAGCTGTAGAGACTTGTGCTTTACTCTACAGTACCCCCAATCTACAAGCTCACACCCATGAGCAACTCTTAATGCAGCTCCTCATCTGCTCTAGCATTTGCAGCTTCTGGACCCACATACACAGTAAGAAAGCCCAGTGAAAGGCTGCACTGTGCTAGTCTGTCTGCAATTTAATGAGTTTGTTAGTTTCCACTCAAATATTTTTCACACTGGCTTGGCAGGAAGGACCTTGTGTGATGACTAGTACACGTGTCTGGTTACAATATTCTGCTAGTTTTGAGTTAACTAGTTTGAAAATACTTCACCTTATTTAATTTTTTACCTTCCCTGCACACACACAAACTTACATCCAGCCTCAGGTGTCAGTAACCTCTAAACTCTTAGGCTTTTCTTTGTCATCAAGCTGTAGCTTTACAGTTTTAAATCCTTATAAATATTGAGTCTCTGCAGACAGCAGCCATTTTGTTCCCAGAATTTTACAGGTTCTAATGCCAGAAGGAACCCTTTGATTATCTAGTCTGACCTCTTGCCATAGACTTTCCCCAAGTTACCCCTGTATTGAGCCCAGTAACTTGTGTAACTGGATTATCTTCCAGAAAGCCATCCAGCCTTGATTTGAAGACACCAAGAGATGGAGAATAGGACATTTCCTATGGCAGTTTGTTCTAATGGTTAGTCACTCTCACTGTTAAAAATGTTAATCTTATTTCTAAATTCTCTGTCTTCAGCTTTCAGCCACTGGTTCTTGTTCTGCCTTCTCTGCTAGATTAAAGAGTCCTTGAGAACCTGGTATTATCTCCCTGTGAATGTACTTATACACTTTAATCAAGTCATTGGAGATGCCCACATACAATAATGATTCCTCACTGACAACTATTTTAGGTTTTACATGATATTATATGTGTGCTTCAATGAGGTTCTATGGTGCTAGGTTTCTAATCAGAACCTTGTGCTGCGATAAGTCCCTGTCAGGCTAAGTGGCCTATCATTACCCAGCTCATCCTACCTGCCCTTGTTACCTATTGGCAGAACATTAATTCTATTCTGGTCTTCTGGAATCTCCCCATCATTCCAGAATGTATTAAGAATCATAAGTGGAAGAGAGATCTTCTCAGACGATTATTTCAGGATATGGTAATAGAAGTTTTCATGTCTGCTGATTTCAAAATGTCTATCCCTAGTGGATGTTCTTTAACATCCTCCTTATTTTCCCATGCGTAGACAGTAGTCACCATCCTCTAGCAATATCAGTACTTCATCTTGCTTCTTTCCAAATACAGAAGAGCAATATTTAGTGAGCACATCTGCCTTTTTCTACCTCACTATTAACAATTTTATCACCACCTATGAACAGGCCTCTAGCATTGTTAGGATTTCTTTTTTTCCTGATATTTTTAAAAAATGCTTTCTTGTCCTTGGTACTGTGAGCCATGCATTCTTCCCTGATGTCCTTACTTCCCTTTTCATATAGCTAAACTTCATCACTTCTAATTTTAGATTGACTGGATTTGGATAGATTTTGATGATCTAAATCCACTGTTTCTCATTTGTTACAGATATTGTTTTATTTCTAATTGTTAACTTCACTTCCCCTGCAGACTGATATGGAGCAGACTGAGCCTCCGCACTCACTCCTCCAGACTTTGTTTTTCCTACTTGATTTCCCCATTTCAAAATATAAAAGCCATGTGGACAATGGGGTGTTTGGACCCTCTCCTCTGCCCATATATGAAGCTTTGGCAGCATATCGAGGCTGTAAAAGGACTATAAAGACACTTGGGGAGATTCTCCCAAAGTGTGAGCAGCATATGGCTGTCATAATAGGGCTATGCAGTCCCTGCTGTGAGCACTGGAGCTGGAGTGGTGCTGGAGACGATGCTGGAGGCTGTCAGGTCTCGAGGGAAATCTCTGTAGCACTGAGCACTGCAGAGAATCTGGGCTGCTCCAGGCTGTAGAGTGTCCCACAGGCAGCCTGGGTAAGACTGCTGTAAGTAAGAGCAGCCAGAGGAGTGGTTCTCACATATGGTGGGGGCACTCAAGTCCCTACCTGGCCTAGAATGTGGACAGCACAGATGTGGCTTAAAGCCTCCTTGGGCTCTGGGCTGAGCCACGTGTGCTGAGCCTTCAAGAGTATTAAGTAACTTGGATGTAAGAAGGAGAGGAACAGGTATTTCTGTTCATACTGCAGTGTCTGCCTTGGAATGCTGAACTTACCTTTTACAGCAAAAGTACCCATTTGGAGTGCATCTTCCAATGCGTCTCATTCTAGGAGAACATCTCCCAAAGGAACAAAAACCCCCTTGTAATCTACATCTCACGGTGAGAATCTGAGCCTTGGAGAATTGTGTAGAAAGAAAAAGGGTTATCATCAGTCTGCAGAGCAGGGTTAAAAAGGACTGTGATTGGAGGATGACAGGCATTTAAGCCCATAAGAATGGCCATACTGGGTCAGACCAAAGATCCATCTAGCCCGCTATCGTATCTTCCGACAGTGGCCAATGCCAGGTGCTGCAGGGGGAATGAACAGAACAGGCAATAATCAAGTGATCCATCCTCTGTCATCTATTCCCAGCTTCTGGCAAACAGAAGCTAGGGGCAGAATCCCTGCTCATCCTGGCTAATAGCCGTTGATGGACCTATCCTCCATGAACTTATCTTCTATCTGTTCTATCTATCTTTCCTATTCACTTCCACCTGGCTAAGACAGACCAATTATCTTTAAGTGAAAAAACTTGTCACAGCTTTAGTACCACTCCTTAAATGGGTGTAATTCTGTGAACATTCCATTGCTGACTTTAAGAAGAGAACAGAGTGAGTTAATTAAACAGGGGTGCTGGCTTTCGGGCTGCAGAGTTCAGAACTGTAGCTCTGAGCATGGACATCCTCTGCTGCCCCCTGCCTTTAAGTGATGGAAAGCAAGTAACTGCCCACATCTCTACCTTCTTTTAGTGGCTACTGCTGTGGGTGTGATTCCCTCAGGCTCTGACCATGATGTGCCAGACAGTATCATCGATGCAATTTGGCTAATTAGGGTCGAACTGGCTCAGACCTAGGTTGCATGACTACAACTGCTTGAAAGAGAAGGGCTTGAAAAAGCCCCTTCTGGTATGAACGCCTGCCTGTCTGGAGAGTGGGCAGATTTTTTTCTGAAGACTCACTCAGGACTAGTTTCTTGATGACCAGTTGCCACTCTTTGGTTATACCTGAAGGACCTGTTATTTTGAAAATGCCACCCTAATGTGCACAGCCAAAGCTTGTAGAATATTTAGGTTAGACCATTTTTAATTGGAGGTTGTTGGACAATCAAAAAGGATCCATTGTCATCGCTGCAACGCTGTTCCACCCTGATGATATTATTTCTAGGAAATCAGCCAATCACATAGTAGTGACAGGCTCTGAGGGGGAGTGGGGTTAAGACTCTGAGATGAGAAGCTGTAATTTTATAGACCTGGGTTCTGTTACCAGCTTTGTAACCTCTCAGTGGGACATGAGGCCTGACTTTATCATACAGACTGTGAAGGCACAGAACTACAAACACTAGTGAGCAGCAGAATTTACATCTTAAGTTACAGTCTTCTGCCTCCCAGCCCTATGCACCTTCTCCTAGACCAAAGGCATATTGAATGGGGTTGACATGAGTTCATTTTGTCTGCATCCCATCCACTTGTGTGATTCCCTGTTTGAGGAAGAGTACGTGCTGTGCGCGTAGATTGAGGAGTGATTTAAGCAGCAAGCCTCAGAAAGATCTGAGGAAAACATTATGGGAATTCCCTTCCTTCCCTCAGTCATCATAATTTAGTCAAATCTCAGGGAGTTTTACTGAGGGCAGCAAAGACACCTCCCTGACCACAGAATAATTCCTTTCTAATGTCACGTATTGTCTGCAAACTGAAGACATGCTAGAACTCGTAAGAAAAATGTCAAAAACATGTTTTTACTAGAAATGGTTAGATAATGTTAGTATAGGGTCCCATACATCCCTCTGTATTATCCCTTGTTTTCATTTACTTCTTACCTAGCACACCCTGGTGCACCAGAAAGACAACAGCAAAGAGCAGATAAATGATCTTCATGGCTGAAGGTGGGCCAGGAACGCAGAGTCACTGGAGAGAAGAGACACCAAGACAGAGAGGAGACTGAGTCCCTATTTTTATAGGTTATGGGAAAATACTGATCTCTAGAAATATTATTTTAATCAAAATGACATTTATGTATTCTGTAATCTGTTAATAATACTGATTGTTATCTATACAAGGAGGATTTCAGAGAAATACAATTGTGAGGCAAAATACATTTTACAAATGTGTTTTGTAACTAATTTCAGTTTTCCTATGTCTTAAATTAGGTTTTTTGTGGTAATCTCTTTTTCTTTAGCCAAAATACAGATTGGAGAATTATTTCACATTCACATTTTATAATCACCAAGATAGAATTGAAAGCAGTTCAGTAATTACAGAGAGTAAAATAAAGGTGATTGAATTTTCATGTTTATGAAATTTCTAACAATGAATTCATGATGTGATGTTATGATTTACCAAGAAATAACAGGTCACATTAAGTCATCCAAGTCCTCATCAGTCTTGTTACACAGGCAAATTTTACCCTTGTTCTGTACTATGCTGGGCAGGTGACTTTGGTTCCAACATGGAAGTATGAAGACTTTAATGCATTTCTAAGCAAAGATGTTCATCAGTGGAATTAAGGGAGCACCTGTGGCAGTTCTAACAAACGGCTGTAAAGTTACAATTCAGAAAATCAGATAAGTTACTGAAGCACTAAGAATAACAATTCAATTAGTTATCACTCATTAAAGCACAAACACATAATGCAGATACTGATTTAAACTATTCCAATTTCTCCAGAATTTTACCAGTATTCTAAGTTCTTAGGCTACATGAACTAAATATTCTAGGATAACTTAATATTCAAATAGCTTACCAGCCAATTAAATCTACTTCTGCCTCTCATAAAAGAAGTGGACAATTTCTCTCAAACACAAACTCCATATGATTTCTAGGCTACATTCAGAAACACTCAAGGTTTCTCTCAGTTATCTTCTATGGACGAGACATTTCCATTTACAAATATTTTTCAACTTTAACTTTCATAATCATATACTTAGCAACTCTAATTTCTAGACAACTAAGTATCATTTTATTAGCAAAATACAAGTATACATCAAATAGTTTATTACAGCACAATCCTGTTCATACAATATCCAGAATTTTGGACAACTGGCCATTTGGACTAACAAATGTGTCAGAGAATTTAGTGCTAGAAGCAAGGGGGAACAAGAAGAGGAGGTGGCAGGGGTAGGACAAGCTGTGCTTCGCCCCTGAATGCTGCGGCGTGATGGCTGTCCCCAGAATGCTGCATGGACAGAGCCCAAAAAGAGAGGCAGAGAGGAGGGTGGAGGAGAGAAAAGGGGAAGGAACAACAGAGGAGATAGGGAAGGATGGGGGAGAAGCTGCACGAGATGGGAGCCTTGCTGCTTGAGCATTTCCCAGCACTGACATCCCTGGGGGAGTGAGTTGACCCTAACCCCTCACTGTTTCTACTGGTGCTTGTGGATGCCAGGGCTGTCAGTGTCAGGATGATCTCAAGAAGTAACAAAGAGCCTCCTGTCTCCTGTGATTCCCCACTCCTTTTATTACCTTCCCTTTCTCTCTCCTCTACATCTCTTTTTTCCTCTCCTTCCTGCCCTGTCTCTTTCCCTTTACTCCTCACATGTGTCTCCCTTTGTCCTTTCTCGCCTTGAACACTTCTCCTTTCAATATTCACCTTAACCCCCTTCATCTGTTTCTTTCTTCTTTGCTTTTAATCACTCTCCCCACCTTTTCTCCTTGTCCTCATCTCTAACTCTGGAAATCCTCCAAAATCGCAGCACCCACAGTCCTAAGCTTAGTTCAACAGTGGGTGATTAACTAACACAGCACTACAGGGAGTGAGACACACACTGGGCATTCGGAAAACTAGGATTGCTGGATATAGGGAATTCGGATAAGTAGAATTATCGTGAAGTTGTTTTTAACTCAAGTCATTTTAAAATAACCAAGCTTTTATTTGGAAAAACGAAATGCATGGAATTTTGCTACTTATCCATTAAAACAGGCATGAGGTGTGTTCTCCAACTCTGCAACACAGTGGCCCCAGGTGGTTTCTCAAGATAGCTAGAAAATTCATTCAGGTAGTTCATTCAATGAAGGGGTTATGACAGCTGTGCTCTTATTCTCTTTCTGGATCTCCCAACAATCTCCCTCTACAGAACTTTAAAGGAAGAGTTAATAGGGGGATTATAAGGGAAATGACTTTAGTATTTACCAGACTGGGGACACTTTCAGTAGCCAGGTGATGACAGTCCTGCTCACGGTCTCTCTCGTCCAGATGTATGAGCTTCAGAGAATGGTGATTTGACCCAAACAGCTTGTTTTATACTGTTTCTGGGGGCTTGTTTTCTTCTTGGCATAGCTGCTGTGGGCCAATCAGAAAGTGACCCCTGAACCTGGGACAGATTTGGAATGTCCAACCACAAACTGGCTGTTGGAATTCTTGCAATTTATTTTTGTGTTGGGAAAATTCCATGGTCTTTGTGCAAAATATCTTGTGCCATCTGAGATTGTGTAAGATATATTAGCCCAGAAAGGTTTGCATAAAATATCTTGGGACATATAACGAACATCTGCTGATTTAGCTCTGATGAGCAACTTACTTCTGCAGGCCACTTCCAATAGCCTTCACTGCAGTGCGGTTCTTGGCCAGCTTGGCATGACTCTGTCTTTTCCTCAGTTTCTCTGTCAACACTTTGAGTTGCTGTCAGAAATGTCAATTTATGTAAAGCCCTTTCATATTCTTTGATGATTCTGTTTTTCATAGTTCATCAATGCTGCAAGAAAATCATTGTTGCTTCATTTACTGCTACTATCATTGATAACTATCAGTATTAAGAGAAACTACTCTACATGGTTCTGTACTGGTAGTTGTGTAATGTCTACATTTTATTTGTGAGATAGATTACATCATATGTTTTAAAATACTAATAAATAATACTAGTAATTGTTAAAAATAATAAAATTAAGGTGCATCGGGCCTTGTGGTTGTTTATGTCTTATAACACTATCTGAATTCACCTTTCAGATTTTTCCTTCAAATACATCTCCTTCTTTTTAAAAAAACCCAAATATTTTGTTACCTTTGTTACCTGGCACAGGGGTAGCAACATCTAAGGTTGAGGTTGCTCATAGCTGATGGAGAGACCATCATGGTATAATTCCCCACTCTGAACCTTAGCGTCCAAAAGATGGGGTACCAGCATGAATTCCTCTAAGCTCAGAGTACTCAGAAGGGAGTGACCAAAAAAACTTGCAGACCTTTGCTTTAAAAAACAATCTCCTCTAGCTTGCTTTACACACAGCTAGCAGGGAAAGAGAAAAAAAAATCCTATTGACTTTTGCTTCTAAACCCAAACCTCTCAGTCTGCCGGCAGATAGCTAGCAGGGAGAGAAATAAAAACCTCACTGGCTTTTGGATTCTATCTTATCTATTTATCCATCCATCCCACCTCTACCACCATGTCATGGTATAATTCCCCACTCTGAACCTTAGCATCCAAAAGATCGGGTACCAGCATGAATTCCTCTAAGCTCAATTACCAGCTTAGAACCTGTAGCGCTGCCACCAACCAGGAATTCCAGTGCCTGGTACACTCTGGTCCCCACAAATCCTTGCCCAGGGACCCCCAGGACCCAGACCCTCTGAATCTTAACACAAGGAAAGTAAACCCTTTCCCCCACCGTTGCCTCTCCCAAGCTTCACCTCCCTGGGTTACTCTGGAAGATCACTGTGATTCGAACTCCTTGAATGTTTAAACAGAGAGGAAAATTCACCTTCCCGCCTCCTTC
>NC_133771.1:11646734-11689791 GCF_003597395.2 Chelonoidis abingdonii | reverse complement strand
CTGTGTGCGTTATCTCTGGTTGTTGTCCATCTGGGTTCTAGATGACCAGAATCAACAAGTTCTCTCCAACTACACACACAGAAACTTCCCTCCCTCAAGATTTGAAAGTATCCTGTCCCCTGATTAGTCCTCTGGTCAGGTGACAGCCAGGCTTACTGAACTTGTTAACCCTTTACAGTCAAAAGGGATATGAAGTACTTTTGTTTTATTAACTCTTACTTACCTGTTTATGACAGAGGCCCTTTGAATTCTTTCTCTAATGTTTAAAGACAGAATCAGACATACTCAATTGAGAATGATTGTCACTTCCCCACAGAGACCACTAAGGCTGAAATCCCTGATAAATGGGTCTAGAGGTTCAGCTATTACAGATTCAACAGGACTTTTGTAAAAATCTAGTCACTTTGCTTGGTAACCTCTTGGTGCTCCAGGGTCCACAGCTGCACAACACAGGGAATGCTGGAGCTCTGGTAGGAGCTGGGGATTTCTTTACTGCTAAACTCCCTGCTCCATAGTGGGAGCCTTGGGGAAGCACGGGGCAACATAGACCCCGGGAACGCTGGCAGACCCAGCAGGAACAGTAACTCTCAGGGCTGGCTGGGATCCTCACTCTTTCAAACATGGTCAAGAAATTTAAGGAAATTTGGTTTTTTGGAATGAACCCAAATTCGAAACACCTAAAATTTCTTTCAGCCAAAAACTGAGTTTTGGCCACCTATAGGGCAAAGCCCCCTCCTTCAGATGCAGAACATGCATGGAGAGCCATGAGGCAGACCCACCAGTGGAGGACAAGCAGTCAGTGAGCAACTTTGTGGCACTGATGGGAGGAGAGTCCAAGTGGGACTAACTCCATCAGATACTACACAATATTAAGGTAAAATATCTGGTGATCCAGCAACCTGGAGACAGCTTTGGAGTCAGCTCCATGTACTTCCATTGGCCGGCCTACCCAAGACTAATGACTAGTTATATTATAGTCAATTAAAAATTATTAGGCACCCATTAGTAACTTCCTTCAAGGAATATCCAAGTTCTTCCCACACTTAATTAGCCTCACAACATCCCTGGGGTGATGGCAAGCAGTTATCTGCTGTTCTAATTAAGCCACCTGCTGCATCATAACATTATAGTTAACCCTTTAATTATTAAATTAAAATGTTGCACAAAGTGTACAAATAATGCATCTGAAATCAATGTGCATTGCAAACCTTCAGAGGTTCCCAACCCTCTCCTGCACTGTGAGCTTCCAAAAAGAAGGCTGGTGCCTTTCTCTAGAAAATAAATTCCCTTGCTAAGCAGCCCTCACATAGACCTGAGTTTGCTTTTGGCATGGCATCAAAGAAGGCCATTGTAGCATTGTAGCTCCCTATGAAAGGGCATCACATCACAGAACAAGGAGAGAATAGTCCCTCCCCACTCTGCTCTGGTGCCCTTCCATCTGAAATATTGTGGTGATTTCTGAACCTTGACTTACCTGATGGATATTGGCAAACTGGAGGGAGGTCAGAGATCGATGAGAAATGAACACGGTGCAGGGAGAGGAGTTGAAAAGAGATTTAAAATATAGACCGCTCATGGCAAGTCAACCATATCAGCATGGTGGGAGGTTGATAAGAGCCTTGAGCTATTTATACGATGTGCACACCACATATGCAAGAAGTATTAAGGCTGATACTAGGGGTTTGGATGGACTGTGAATTAAGACTGGGCTAAGTTTTCAAATTTAGACTTCCCATGGCTAAAAGCTTTTTTTAAGAAGCCATCAGCCTGAAATTTCTGATTCCTGGTCCCATGGCAGTGTCCCTGGAAAATTTGACATGGGATCAGATAAGGCTTTTGGAGGAATGTGACTTCTCGTATTTTTATTGAAAGTCATGGACCTCATTCTGATCTCCCTTATGTTAGTGTAACACAGGTGTAACGATGATGGTTTCAGTGCAGTTATTCCTGATTTACACCAGTTGCTTTAACACAGAAAAAATCAGGCCTGAGTCCTTAAAGCAGTTTGGCCTGTTTTCTTCTGTTCTCCTCAATGTGGCCTTGTTTTGGTGGCTCTCTCAGAGCTCCCTGGTCCCATGTGCTCAGGGAAAGGTTTAGGGGTTTGTGCTGTCATTTTAATTTCTGTAAGGGAACTTGCTGGATATGGCCATGTCCAGAGGCTCTGGTAGAAGAGAAGGTGGTCCTGGGACTGGGGAGGTTTCAGAGGAGAGGGAGGATCTAGGTGTCATGGCGAACCAAAGTGGGATTCATACACAGACAGCCAAGCCGTGACTGAACTCAGCTCTGATAACAACAGAAAACACATTCATCCCTACTGAATGTTAAATATACACATAGGTGTTTAGGTCACCATATTTCATGCAGCTGTTTTTGTTTCTATGAGCACATGTGGTTAGATCTGTATTTCTTTCTTACACCTGCTACTAATTATTTTAGTTTGTTGTTTTGAAGAGGAGTTGGTTCTGTCACAACTTGCCTGTTTGGTCTGTAACTCCATGCTGTGGTGTTCATGGGACATCTGTACTGGTCCCTCTTTGCTAGTGGTTCTCAGCCTTTCCAGAATACTGTACCCCTTTCAGGAGTCTGATTTGTCTTGCATACCCCAGGATTCAACTCACTTAAAAATGACTTGCCTACAAAATCAGACCTAAAAATGCAAAAGTGTCACAGCCCACTGTCACTCACAAATTACTTACTTTCTTATTTTTACTTGAACATCACATTTGATAAAATAAATCAATTGGAATAAAAATCTTGTACTTACAGTTCAGTGTATAGTATATAGAGCAGTATAAACAGTCATTGTCCATATGAAATTTTAGTTTGTGCTGCCTTTGCTAGTGCTTTTTATGCAGCCTGTTATAAAAACTAGACAAATATCTAGATGAGTTAATGTACCCCCTGGAAGACCTCTATTTACCCCCAGAGGTACACATACCCCTGGTTGAGAAACACTGTTCTACGCTGTATGCCTATTTCAGGGCAGCTGACAGCAAGTTGTTTCCTGAATTTCTCTCTGAACCATGTTGTCTTGTCCAAAGCCCACTGGTCAATAAGACTCTATCTATTTTCTTTAGTCAGCTTTGTACCAGACCAATGATGTTTAATTAGTGTAGATGTTAAGGATGTAAACCTGGCCACATGGAAATCAATACAGAACTTCCTTTGACTTCCATGGGGCGAGTATAACACCCTAGATTGTAATTTTCTCTAGATAAGGGTTTCTCAACTGTAAGGATGACACAGAAAATATGGAATTTATTACTACTAATAATGTCACATACATACAGGCATAGGACATAATTCTCCATGTAATTTAGGCCTGAGCCCTTAAAACATGTCAAGCAGCAAGTGCTGCATCTGTGGTTCACAATGGAGTTAGATTGAGTAACAACAACGGTCAATAGCGAACCACAAACTCTTTCTAAATTGTGAAGTAACTTTATCTTTTATCGGATTCTTCTATATTATGTGCTTCATATTTCAAAGTTTGTAAAAGAGATAAAGTAAATCAAGGTGTTATGAAACAGTACAATATATACTATAGGTTGAAGTCTTCACCTACTGGATTTTGTATGTTACCATTCCTGTTGTCTGATCTGTGTCCATTTATTCTTTTGACCTTGGGAGGTAGGCTAGTCCTTGCTTACAGACAATCCCTCAGCCTGAAGCAAATACTCACCAGCAACTACACACCACACCACAGATACACCAGCCCGGAACCAATCCCTGTAGCAAACCTCGTTGCCTACTCTCTCCCCATATCTACTCTAGCAACACCATCAGAGGACCCAACCACATCAGCCACACCATCAAGGGCTCATTCACCTGCACATCTACTAATGTTTTATATGCGATCATGTCCCAGCAATGCCCCTCTGCCATGTACATTGGCCAAACCGGACAGTCCCTACGTAAAAGAATAAATGGACACAAATAGGACATCAGGAATGGTAACATACAAAAGCCAGTAGGTGAACACTTCAACCTCCCTGGACATTCTATAATAGATTTAAAAGTAACTATTCTTGAACAAAAAAACTTCAGAAACAGACTTCAAAGAGAAACAGCAGAATTAAAATTCCATTGCAAATTTAACACCATACTGTGGTTGAATAGGGATGAGTGCTGCGCTCATTACAAAAGTACTTTGGGCTCTCCTCTGGAATTGACACTCCAATCTATGTATGGAATGGACTACATCACCCGATCGAATTGTCCTTCAACACTGGTTCTCCACTTGGAGGTAACTCCTTCTCTCATGTGTCATTATATAAGGCTGCCATCGTACTTTCACTCCATGCAACGAAAAGATTCTTGGAGATATATAACCATGGTCTAAAAAACCTGCTCCCCCCATATCACACTTCACAAGATTACTCAACCAACTTACACTTTATTGAAAGGACAGTACAAATCTTATATGGGAGGACAAGGGCTCCCCTTCTGGAATTCTCACTCCACCAGGTTCTTACAAGCCTATCAAACAAGCACTGCAGAGTTCCCTTGAAACAGATCCATGATATTAAGCAATTGGTCTGTCCAGTCCCAATGACCGCCTAGACACATTAAACTACAGTCCCCGTAGAAAAAAAAAGTAGAATCAGATTTGTTAATGTTCCTCCTGTAGAAACACATATCATTAGGAATTATAATTCAAATCAAGAGGCACCAAGTGGAATCCCCCAGTCACTTGTGAGGTGAGGAAAGGGGTCTGGTTAACTCGCTAGGAAATTATTCCCTACACAACTACTGTTACACAACTCACATCCAAGTACATTTGTTCTATCAAAGACACGTTGAGCAACAGTAATAATGAGAGTTAATTAATTCAGTGCTAAATAACTTCATTCTTTAAGAGAAATTGAAATCCAACTCACGAAGAACTCTGTTCAGGTCAGTTGCATACTAGGGCCACTCCAGCCAGTCTCGGTTCTCACCTCTGCAACCCAAGGCACTCCCAGCTTCACGGCTCCTTCCCTAAATCGTGTATTCTCTGGTGTTAGTAGAGAGAACTCTCACCCTCCAACTCCTCTTTGGGACTGTACTGAAAATAATATGAAAAACTAGGCCCCTGTAAATATACAGATATGCTCAAAAAACAAGAGAGCACGAATATAAATGGCTAGAGAAGCAAAGTTGCCAAACAACTTCCCATACAACTTAACATAGAACATAAAACGCCCTACTGAGTCAGACCAAGATCCATCTACCCAGTACCTTCTTCGACGTGCTATGCAGATCCCAAAAGGGAATGACCAACAGTAATCATCAAGTGACCCTCCCTGTCATCTATCCCAGCTTTGGCGAACAGAGCCAGGCACCATTCCTCCCCTGCCTGGCTAACTAGCATTGATGGACATATCTCCAAGATTTGCTAGTTTCTTTTTAATGTGTTACGGTCTGGCTCACAACATCCTCTGGCAAGGAGTTCCACAGGTTGACTGTGCGTTGTGTGAAGAAATACTTCCTTTTATTTGTTTTAAACCTGCTGCCTATTAATTTCATTTAATGAACCCTAGTTCTTGTGTCATGAGAAGTAGTAAACAACATTTCCTTATCTACTTTCTCTATGCCATCTAAACTTTGATGTTTAAAACATTAAAAAAAACTTATGAATAGTGTTCACATTGACATCACTAAGATTTTAATAATGATCTCTCTTGGTCTTCATAAGGGGGAGAATCACGGGCTAAGAATCTGTACTGAGCTGCTTTAAGGACTGAAAGATTCATGTGTTCTTAAATGACTTTAAATCCTGGGTGGATTGGTGCTGTTTTACTTATATGGAACAATGAGCACTTCCAATAACATGCAGGTCTCAACCACTGGTCAGTGTGTGTTACATGTCCCCTCTGTGCCTGATCTACAGAGAATGGGAGTCTGTTACAGGATCAGCTAGAGAGCCCCTGTTGTGCTTTTCTCCAGAGGTTTCTGCTTTAATCCCCAATCTGTTGGGCAAGATAGCACCTAGCACCCTCTGTGTTTTACATCACCCCCAATCTATAAGCTCACACCCATGAACAATGATACTCTTAATCCAGCTCCTCACGTGCATTAGTATTTGCAAAATTTAGACCCACATAGGGAAGCCCAGTGAAATGCTGCATTGTGCCTGTCTGGCTGCACTTTTAATTCATGTGTTAGCTTTCACTTGAATATTTTTTACACTGGGTTGGTCTGGAAGGGCCCTTGAGTGAGGATTAAGACACGTGTCCAGTTACAATGTTCTGCCAGTTTTGAGTTAACTAGTTTGAAAACACTTCATCTTATTTAATTTTTTACCTTTCCTGCACACACACAAACTTACATTCGCCCTCAGGTGTCAGTAACCTCCAAACTCTTAGGCTTTGCTTTATCTTAAAGCTGCAGTTTTACAGTTTTAAAACCTTATAAATATTCAGTGGCTGCAGACAGCAGTCATTTTGTTCCCAGAATTTGGACTATTTCATCATCTAGTCTGACCTCATGCCATAGAATTTCCTCCGTTACTCCCTGTATTCATCCCAGTAACATGTATTTTATTATCCAGCCACGCTATGAAGATACCAAGAGATGGAGAATACACTATTTCCTCTGGTAGTTTGTTCCCTCACTGTTAACAATCTGTGTCTTATTTCCGACTTGAAATTGTGTTTTTTCTATGTGACTTTCCTATTCTAAAATATAAAAGCAATGTAGACAGTGACGTGTTTGGGCACCAACCCCTGCCTAGACATAAAGCTTCAGAAGCATCCGGAGACTATACAAGAACCATAAAAGGACTTGGAGGTGGGAAACTTTCCCAAAGCATGAGCAACTCACAGCTGCCGTAATAAGTCTCTGCTGTCCTGTTACTGTACTGTAGAAGTTGGTAGAGGCTGTCAGGTCTCTGGGGTAAATCACTGAGCACTGCAGAGACTCCGGGCTGCTCCAGGCTGTGGAGTATCCCACAAGCAGACTGGGTAAGGCTGTTGTATGTAATTGAAGCCAGAAGAGTGGTTCTCATACATATTGGGGCCAGTCTAGCCCTCAGGTGGCCTGGAATGTGGGCAGCACAGATGTGGCTTGAAGCATCCTTTGCCTCTGGGCTGGGCCATGTTTGCTGAGTCTCCAAGAGTATTAAACAACTTGGATGTAAGGAGTGGCACAAATATTTCTGTTCACACTGCAGTCTGCCTTGTGGAATGCTGACCTTACCTTCCACAGCAAACACCACCTTTGTAGCGTATTGCAAAGATTCTCCTAAAAAGGGGGGGACATCTCCAATAGTAACAGGCACCTCCCTGGAGTACACATATGTTGAGATTCTGAGCCTGGGAGAATTCTGCAGAAAGAAAAAGAGTCATCATCATTCTGCAGAGCAGGGTAAATAAGGGCTTTATTTCCAGGATGCCAGGCATTTCCCATTCACTTACACCTGGCCAAGTCAGCCCAATCATTTGCCAGTGCAAAAGTTCATCACAGCTTTATTACTACTTAAATGTTTGCAGTTCTGTGTAAATTCAGTGGCTGACTCTAAGAAGGGAACAGAGTAAGTAATTAAATGGGCCGGGGGCTTTCAGAGGTATAGTTCTCAAATCCACTGCTTGAGCATGGGCATCCTTTGCTGCCCATGCCCTTAATGAGCGGAAAGCAAGTAGCTGCCCACAACTCTACCTTCTTTTAGTGGCTGCTGCTGTGGGTGTGATTCCCCCTGGTTCTGACCATGATGTGCCAGGCAATATCATCAGTGAAATCTGGCTAAGCAGGGTTAAACTGGTTCTGCACTGGGCTGGATGACTACAACTTTTTGAAAGAGAAGGGCCTTCCCATTTGAAAGTCTGACTGTCTGTGAGACTGTAGATTTTTTTTTCCTGAAGAGTCACTCTGGAATAGTTTATTGATGACCAATTGCCACTCTCCGGTTGTACCTGTAGGGCCTGTTTTGAAAATGCAGCCCCAATGTGCACAGCCAAAGCTTGTAGAATAGTTAGGTTAGAACGTCTTTAATTGGAGGTCACTGGGCAACCAAAATGGGTATTGACATTGTTACAGCTGCAAACACTGTCCCACGCTGATGATATCATTTCTAGGCAGGGCCGTGCAAGAAAGTTTCGCACCCTAGGCGAAACTTCCAGCTTGCGCCCCCACGCCAGCCCTGCAGTAGCTCCCCGCCCCACTCCGCCCTGAGGTGTCCTCCCCATGGCAGCTCCATCCCCTGCCCAGAGGTGCCCCCCCACGACAGCTCCCTCCCCTCCCGGGGAGCCATGCATCACCTCCCCACCCCAGCTCACCTCTGCTCTGTGTCCTCCTCAACACACCGCCCCTGCTCTAATTCTCCTCCCCTCCCAGGCTTGTGGCGCCAAACAGCTGATTGGCGTTGGAAGCCTGGGAGGTGGGACAAGTGGAGCAGAGACCGTGCACTCGGGGAGGAACCGCTGTGAAAAAAAAAATTGGGGGCACCGCTTTTTGGTGCCCTCAAATCTTGGTGTCCTAGGCAACAGTCTAGTTCACCTTAATGGTAGCACCGGCCCTGTTTCTAGGAACAAAGCTAAGCACATAGTTGCGGTAGGTTCTGAGAGAGTGTGGGGCTTAGACACTGAGATGAAGAGCTGCCATTTTTCAGAACTTGGTTCTGTTCCCAGTTTGTAACCTCTCAGTGGCACATGAGGCCTGATGGGGGCTGGTGCAACCATTTAGACGACGTACGTGGTTGCCTAGGGTGCTAGAATTTGGGGGCACCATTTTCTTCAGCAACAACCGTGGCAGCCGGATCTTCAGCTGCCCCGGTCGCCGCCGGCATTTAGGCGGAGAGAACTGGGGTAGGGGAGCGCAGGGAGTCCCGTCTGCAACAAGTTGGGGCGGGGGGACAGCACGCAGGGGAACTCCCCACCCCAGCTCATCCCTACCCCACCTCCTCCCCGAGATCGCAGTGGCTGCTTCACTTTTCCTGCCTCCCAGGCTTGTGGCGCCTAAGCTGATTGGTGCCGCAAGCCTGGGAAGCGGGAGAAGTGAAGCAGCCATAACATACTTGGGGTGCTGATGCTCATGGTGAGAGGGATGAGCTAAGGTGGGAGAGGTGTCCAGGGGAAGGTGTGAAGGTGGGGAGCGTCCGCAAGGGAGGCCGTCTCAGGGCAGAGGAAGTGAGCTGCCGTAGGTGGGGAGGGTGCCTCAGGGCAGGGGTGCGGCTTGGGGAAGGCGCAAGGTGGAAGTTTCGCCTAGGGCATGAGACATCCTTGCACTGGTCCTGGGCCTGACTTTATAATACAGGTTGTGAAAGGAACGGAATTATTAATACTAGTCAGCAGAAGTTACATTGTAAGTTAGTCTTCTAGCTCCCAGCCCTATGCACTTTCTCCTAGATCAAAGGTATATTGAACAGGGTTGGCATGAGTTCATTTTATCTGTATCCCATCCAGTAACTCAACTGTGTAGTTTCCTGTTTCAGGAAGAGTGCATGCAGTGCTGGTAGATTGTGGAGTAATAAAAGCAGCAAGCCTCCAAAAGATCTGAGGAAAACGCAATGGAAATATTTTTCTCCCCACTGGTCATAATTCGGTCAAATCTCAATGATTTTTACTGGGGGCAGGAAAGACACCACCCTGACCTCAGAATAATTCCTCTCAAATGTCATGGATTGTCTGCAAACTGAAGGGGTGCTAGAGCTCTTAAGAAAACATCAGAAATGTTTTTCTAATAGAAAGTGTTAGACAACCTTAGTATGTGCTCCCAGTGCTCCCACTGTATCATCCATTTACAAAATACCTGTTGCACCCTGGTGCACCAGAAGGAAGACAGCAAAGAGCAGATAAAGGATCTTCATGGCTGAAGGTTGGCCGGGGACTCAATGTCGCTGGAGAGAAGAGACACAAAGATAGAGAGGAGACAGTGTCCCTATGTTTATAGGTCATGGGAAAATACTGAGCTTTTTCTCTCCTCCACCCTCCTTTGTCCCTTTTCATTCTCCTCTCTCTTGCCTTGCTCTCTTTCCCTTAACTGCTGTCCTGTCTTTTCCTTTCTTCTTTCTCTCCCTGACCCTTTCTCCTTTCACTCTTCACCTTAACCCCTTCATCTGTTTCTTTCTTGCCTGTTTGCTTTTCTCTCTGTCTCCACCTATTCTCTCCTCCCCACCTTCTCCCTAATTCTTCCCTTTTTTCTCTGTCCTCATCTCTAACTCTGGAAAGCCTCCCAAATCGCAGCTCCCACAGTCCTAAGGTTAGTTCATCAGAGAGTGATTATCTAACACAGCACTACACGGGGGCACACTGTGCATTCAGATAATTAGGATTTCTAGATAAAGAAAATTCAGATAAGTGAAATTATCCTGCAGATGGTTTTAACTCAGGTAGCTTTAAAATAACCAAGTTTTTTTGGAGTAAACAAAATGCATGGAATTTGGTACTTATCCATTAAAACTGGCATGAAGGTATGTTCTCCAGCCCTGCATCACAGTGGCCTGAAATGGATTCTCGAAATAGCTAGAAAGTTCATCCAGGTAGTTAATTCACTCAAGGGGTTATCAGAGCTGTCATCTTCTTCTCTTTCTGCATCTCACAACCATCTCCATAGATAGAACTTTAAAGGAAGAATTAATAGGGGGATTATAAGGAAAGTGACTTTACTAGTTACCAGATTTGAGGTACTCTCAATAGCCAGGTGATGATAATCACAGTTGCTGTCTCTCTCATCCAGATATTAGATCTACAGCAAGTGATGCTTTGACCCAAGCTGCCTGTTTAATGAAGTTTCTGAAGGCTTGGTTTCTTCTTGGCAAAGCTGCTGTGGGCCAATCAGAAGGAATCCTGCTTGTGGGGAAATCTGAACTGTCCTACCACAATTTGGACGTTGGAAACCTTGCAAACCTCTCTGGAATATTCATGGTCTTTGTGCAAAACATCTTGTGCCATCCCAGATTGTGTAAGACATGTTAGGCCACATAGGTTTGTGTAAAATATCTTGAGACATATAATTAACACCTGCTGGTTTAGCTCTGATCAACAGCTTTCTTTCGTGGGCCACCTCTATAGCCCACTCTGTGTTGAAGTCCTTGGCCAGCTTGACACAGCTCTGTGCCAACTTGACACAACTCTATGTCCTTCTCCCAGGCTGTTTTTCTGTCAGCACTTTGACCATTTGTGTAAAATCTTTTCACATTCTTTGATGATTCTGTATGGTTTTCATAGTTCATCATGCTGCAAGAAAGTCATTTGACTAATTTGCTTAATTTATTACTAATAATGTTGATAACTATTAAATCAATATTAAGGCAGACTGATCTACATGGTTCTGTACCAGCAGCTGTGTAATTTCTACATTTTATTTGTGAGATAGTCAGATTGCATCATATGTTTAAAAATACTAATAAATAATACTAGTAATTTTTAAGAATAATAAAATTAAGGTGCATCGGGCCCTGTGATTGTTTATGCCTTATAACATATTATCTGAATTCACCTTTCAGATTTTCACTTCAAGTGTATCATCTTCTTTAATAGAAACCAAATATTTTGTTACCTTTGTTAAAATTAATTAGACATTATAGGTGGCACAGGAAACAGTCAACACATATTTACACTCATCTAACCATATGCTTCATTGCCTGCAGTTTCAGTTGTCACTGAGAACCTCTCTAAGGCCTTTAAAAGACAATGGGGGTCTTTGTATTGGCTACAAAGGATTTGGACCAGGACATAGATGTTTCTAAGGTGCAAATATTTATATATTTAGTTCCTCACAGAATCAAGGACTTGTTAATTTTTACCCATCTAAAGAAAACTGTCTGTCTCCCAATTTTACTCTGGTGCTGCATAGATAAACACAATGGATATTAATAGCAGGTTAAGCTAGATGGGTAAAAATGAGAAAGTACGCAATTATTCAGCAACAGTATGCTGTGAGACTTTTGTATTTTATGACTGATTTTGTAAGCAAGGAGTTTTTAAGTGAGGTGTAACTTGGGAGTACACAAGACAAAGCAGACTCCTAATAGAGGTACATTGGTCTGGAAAGGTTGAGGATCACTGCACTAGCATCTCCTCTTAATTAGCACTCAGCTGTTGCACTGATGACCACAGCTGGGTTTGAGAGAGAGTGGACAATAAAGGTGTCACAGGTACGGATGGGTGAATAGCATCAGATAAATCACCAGAACAATCAACCCCTGCACACACACACACACAAACAAGCAAACCAACAAATGCCTTCTCTCTCCTTTCCTCTTCCAACAAACCCCACATTGGCCTCTGTTCAGAACCAACTGGACATTGGAGTGAAATGTGACTGAAGTTTAAGGAAGATTCATCTACATTCCTAATGCTTTATAGCCCTCTAGAAATTTAACGCAGGTCATTGCAGATTATTTGCAAAGGAGAAAATAACATTGGGCCGCTGTTCCATTTTGCCTCAAACAGGGGTTGCTACTTGTGTAAGGAAAGCCCCTGGTGGGCCGGGCTGGTGTTTTTACCTGCTCCGTCCACAGGTCCGGCTGATCTCGGCTCCCACTGGTCGCAGATCGCTGTTCTGGGCCAATGGGAGCTGCTGGAAGTGGTGACCAATAAGTCCCTCAGTCTGTACCACTTCCAGCAGCTCCCATTGGCCCGGAGCAGTGATCCACAGCCAGTGGGAGCCGTGATCGGCCAGACCTGCAGACGGGGCAGGTAAACAAACCGGCCCGGCCCACCAGGGGCTTTCCCTACACAAGCGGTGACCTCTGTTTGAGAAACCCTGTTATAAGGCATCAAGAGACCTGAAGGGTGTTTGGGGAGAAGGAAGTGTGAGCCATTGGTCTGAATGAGCTCTCTCCTGTCATAGCTTTCTGAACTGGATGAACAGACCTCCTGAGCAGACCTTATTTGCATAGACACACCTACTTTGCCACTGTGATCAATTTTGGCTACTTTGGGTTAAAAATAGGGCTGTCAATTAATCACACTTAACTCACACAAGTAACAGAAGATAATCATGATTAAAACAATCACAGTTTTAATCACACTGTTAAACGATAGAATACCAACTGAAATTTATTTAATATTTTTCGGTCTTTCTACATTTTCTAATATTTGATTTCAACAAAGTATATAATGCTCACTCAATTTTATTATTTTTATTACAAATATTTGCACTGTAAAAATGATAAAGAAAAGAAATAGTATTTTTCAATTCACCTTATACAAATACTGTAGTGTAATCTTTTTATTGTGAAAGTGCAATTTAAAAATGTCGATTTTTTTGTTATATAACTGCACCCAAAAACAAAACAATGCAAAACTTTAAAGGCTACAAGTCCACTCAATCCTACTTCTTGTTCAGCCAATTGCTAAGGCAAACAAGTTTGTTTATATTTATGGGACATAATGCTGCCTATCTTCTTATTTACAGTGTCACCTGAAAGTGAGAATAGGTGTTCACACGGCACTGTTGTAGCTGGCATTGCTAGGAATTTACATGCTAGGTATGCTAAACATTCATATGCCCCTTCACGTTTGGCTATCATTCCAGAGAACATGCTTCCATGCCGATGCTGCTTGTTACAAAAATAATGCATTAATTAAATTTGTGACAGAAAGCCTTGGGGGAAGAATTGTATGTCTCCTGCTTTCTTTTACCTGCGTTTTGCCATATACTTTGGGTTATGGCAGTCTCAGATGATGACCCAGCACATGTTAGTCCCTGCATCCGACGAAGGGGTTATTCACCCATGAAAGCTCATGCTCCAATAGGTCTGTTAGTCTACAAGGTACCACAGGACTCTTTGCTGCTTTTACAGATCCATACTAACATGGCTACCCCTCTGATACTTGTGTTTAGTTCTGAACCCTGACTTTCCTGATGGATATTGGTGAACTGGAGAGAGGTCAGAGATCAATGAGAAATGAACAGGGTGCAGGGAGAGAAGCTGAAATGAGATTCAAAATACAGACATTAAATGTATCACTTGGAAGGTCAACCATGCAAGCAGAATGGGACTGATAATAACTTAGAGATATTTATATGATGTGAACACTGCAGTTGGACAAACATTATTGAGCCTGAAAATAGGGGATCTGATAAGGACAGTGGATTAAACTGTACTAAGTTTTCAGATTTTGAACTTCCATATCTAAAAGGTTCTTCGCCTTCCTCTGCAGCATGGGGCACGCGTCACTTTCTGGAGGATTCTCTGCAGCCTGAGGTCTTTAAACTACAATCTGAGGACTTCAGTAACTCAGACATAGGTTAAGGGTTTGTTATAGTAGTGGATAGGTGAGATTCTGTGGGCTGCATTGTGCAGGAGGTCAGACTAGATGATCATAATGGTCCCTTCTGACCTTAAAGTCTATGAGTCTATGAAAGAAAATGGCTTGAAATGTCTGATTCCTGGTTCCATGGCAGAACCCAAGGAACTTTTGGGATGGAATCAGATAAAGCTTTTGGGGGATGTTACCGATAGAAATAGCTGAAGCATTTCCCTTTTGTAAACATCTTCCAGTCTTTTTATAGAAAATCATGGGACTCATTCTGATCTCCCTTTTGCCAGTGTAACATCAGTGTATCTATGATGGTTTCTGCACAGTTACTCCTGATTTACACCAGTCACTTTAATGGAGAGCAGAATCAGGCCTTAGTCCTTAAAGCAGTTTGGCCTGATTCCTTCTGTTCTCCATTTTTGTGGCCTTGTTTTGGGGGCTGTCTCAGAGCTCCCTGGTCCCATGTGCTCAGGGAAAGGTTTAGGGGTTTGTGCTGTCATTTTAATTTCTGTAAGGGAACTTGCTGCAGAAGAGAAGGTGGCCCTGGGACTGGGGAGGTTACAGAGGAGAGGGAGGGTCTAGTTATTAAGGCGCCTCAAAGTGGAGGTTACACAGAGACAGCCAAACTGTGACTGAACTCAGCTCTAATAACAACAGAAAACACATTCATCCCTATTGAATGTTAAATATACACATAGGTGTTTAGGTCACCATAGTCTATGTAGCTGTTTTTGTTTCAATGAGCACATGTGGCTAGATCTGTATGTATTTCTTACACTTGCAACTAATCCTTTTGGTTTGTTGTTTGCAAGAGGAGTTGATTCTGTCACAACCTGACTGTTTGGTCTGTAACCCCCACGTTACTGCTCCATGCTTTTGTGTTGACCGCTTACAAATGGTGAAGTTGGATTTAAAAAAAAACCATAAAAGACTCTTGTTGGAAGGTTGAAACATAGCCCCATTTCACAGAATTCAGAACGATAGCAAATAACAAAAAAATGAAGGGAGACAAAGCAGGCTGCTCCCTAAAACAGAGAGGCTTTACTCACCCCACCTTAGTTTAGGCCGGCTCTCTGCTGACCGACTGTTCAGCACACATATTGCACATTTCCCCGCAGAGCCCCCTCACCTGTAAGCAGGACTGGGATACCCCTTACAAACCTAAACTGATAGCTTCCAATTTTAACTCAGTTTACCATAAACCACACATGGCAGCCTGATTTCTACCCCTATTATTATAATCGAGAATGACAGGAAAGCACCATGGGATGTGTGTGTTGGGCCCTCTGCGCTGTATGCCAGCCCCAGCTCTGTGCAGCCCAGCTTAAACCTCTCCATGCTGCCAGTGGCTTCACTGCCAGCATCTCTGCCACATAGCCCTCCCCCTTCACTTCAACGTGGGTATCTGTACAGCTCTGAGGGCACCAGTCTCCATAAGGTGGTTAAAGCCTAATTGTGCCCCTTTCCCTCCAAAACACCTGGGGCTTATTCCCTCCAAAGGATCCTTTGTGTAATGGCACCTGGGAGCTCCACAGCACCCAGATCTCCTGTCTAATGCCAGACACTCTGCAGCAGGGACTCTTATAGCCAAGCCCAGGGAAGGATGGGATTTACATGTGTTCAGTGAAGGCCCCCTCCCTTTCAGTAAACACTCCACACTCATCCTCCCCACGCATCCCTGGTCCCCCAAGCCTCACACATATAGTCATGGCTTACAGTATCCTCAGTGTTATTAGGGAATTTCTGCATATGGGGTAGATGGATAAAAATAGGAAAATTAACTAAATACACATAGAATAGTGATCAATAGCGTATACAAGAGATACACAACCTACACACACACAGTCTAGTGCCAAGCCACTTCTCAGAGGGAGTTGTTTCTTGAATTCCTCTCTGAACCATGTTGTCTTGTCCAAAGCCCCATGGAAATCAACTCAAAACTCCATGGGGTGGGCATATCACCCTAGATTGTAATTTCCTCCAGACAAGGACTGGTTAACTGTAATGATGACACAGAAAATATGGAATTTACTACTACTAATAATGTCACATACATCCAGGCATAGGACATAATCCTTGACATAATATAGGCCTTAGCCCTTAAAACATGTCAAACATGAAGTGCTGCATCTGTGGTTCGCAAAGGAGTTAGATCGATTAACAACAGCAGTCAGTAGTGAACCACAAAATCTTTCTAAGTTGTGAAGTAACTTCATCTTTGATCTGGTTCTTCTATATTATATGCTTTACATTTAGACATTTGTAAGAGAGTTATAGTAAATCAAGCTGTAACGAGGCAATGTAATATATAATTTATCTTGTATAATTTTAGAGATAATAAGAAAATAAATCTATCTTGAGTATTCTGCAGCAAAACCCTGCAGTCTGAGGAAGTGTCATTGCCAAGTTGATCTAACTACAGAGTATATAAATGAGTTTGGACAACTTTGTATCTATCTATCTATCTATCTATCTATCTATCTATCTATCTATCTAATCATTAACAAAGATATAACAAGGAATTTTTTTTATAAAGAAGGTGATACCTTCAGTTGATATGTTGGGAAGCCAGTGAAAAGTTAATGGACAAGTATCAAAAAACCATGTATTTTCTTTACCAAATTAAAAGATGATTATTTTAAAGCTAAATACTTCTCTGAAAGTACATACGTGAGTTAAAATAATCTAAATTACTAAACTATATGATGTATACTTGTATTTCACAAACAAATTTAACCTGAATTGTTTAGAAGTCGTGTCCTGGTTGTGGGGGGCCACACTCAACGGAACTAAACTTGCTAAGCAGGGGGCTCAGATGCCAGCCCCTCATGAAAAGTAAAAGGGAGTTGGGGCGGACAGGTGTTTTGCCTGGAGTTATGGATTCTGCCTAAGAGTCCATGCTAGGCATGGTTTAACCTACCCCTCTCCACTGTTCTAGAATAGAGCTACTTAAGGGTCTATTAGGAGTGTTTTGTTTTGTTAAGTGATCTCCAGAACTGAAATCATCTGCTGTGGGACAGTGATTCTACCCAGCCTGCTTCAGCACTGAGGTTCCCCCATTAAGAGCTAAATATCACTGAGAGTTGTGTGGAACTTACTTCAAGAGACTGACCCACAGAGGTCCCAGCAGAAATGCAAGTGGCCGCAGAAGGTGACAGCTGGTAGAGTGGCCCATGGGGTGACTGATGCCAGAGCAAGTGTCTGGATGGGAGAGCGAGCAAGAACCCCCCTCCACTCCACCACAGTGAAAGGTGAATTCACACAGAGGCACCACTGAACTCTGGGTCTTCACTGGCCAAGGACAACAACTGGGAGTGGGGTGTGGTGGAAAAAGAAGGGAGGGGCAGTTTAAAGGCACTTTGGCTGTTGGATTCAAGAACCTGAGGCAAAAGACACTGCCCAATGCACTTTGGGGTTTTGCTCATGGTTTTATGTTTATGAATCCTGCTTGTAGTGTTTTCCCAAATTAATGCTGGGTGACTTCCCTTTTTTTTAATTAAAAAGGCTCTTTTCTATACTCAGACTTTGTTCTTGCCAGAGTGGAAGAATTTCCTCTTAGAGGCACCCAGTGGGTGACATGTAATTTTCCCAATGGAAAGAATTTTGTTTTTCTAAATTTCATGAACACGAGTTTCTAACCTTTTTTTGGTTTTTTTTTTGTACTCTCTTAATAGTTTTCAATTCTACATGGCTAACAAAAAATCATAATCGTGCAATAATTCCCCACCCTGTACTTAGACTAAGAAATAAAGGTCCAAAGAACAGTGAGGAACCTAATATAAGTAACTGGGTTGTCATAAACAGATAGCTAAGGGTTAATGTCTCTTTCACCTGGAAAGGGTTAACAAACAACACCTGACCAGAGGACCAATCAGGAAACAAGATACGTTCAATCTGGGTGGAGGGAAGTTTGGGTGTGGGTCTTTGTTCTTGGTTGTCTCTCTCTGGCTCTGAGAGTGACCACAACAAATCTCCAGGCTCTTAATCTTCTGTTTCCAATTGTAAGTACAGAGGTAGAAGACAGTATAGGCTTTTTAAATTGTTTTTTCTGTATTTGCAATGTATAGTTTTGCTGGAATATTTTAAATTGTATTTTTTTCTGGATAAGCTGTTTATCCATTTTCTATAAGCTGAAAAAACCTGTAATATACAACCTTAAATTAACAGAGATTTATTTTACTCTTTTTGTCGTTTATATTAAAAACTTTCTTTTTTAAAGACCTAATTGATTTTTTACTCCTTGTTAATGCTAAAGTATTGAGTCTGTATTCCCCAAGGACTTCGTGGGAGGGAAAGGTAAATTTCCTCTTTGTGTTAGATTCACGGAGCTTGAATCTTTATTGCCTCTGGGTGAGGGGGAGAAGGGGAGAGAAACCTGATCTCTCTGTGTTGTGTTTCAAGGAGTTGAAGCACAGTAATCTCCTGGTGTACCCAGGCAGGAAAGATCTAGGAGGAGGTAAAGAGAAGGAAGGGAAATGGTTTATTTCCCTTTGTTGTGGGACTCAAGGAATCTGGGTCTTGGGGGTCCCCAGGGAAAGTTTTGGGGAGACCAGAGTTTATCAGGTACTCAGAATCCTGATTGGTGGCAGTGTATCAGATCTAAGCTGGTAATTAAGCTTAGAGGATTTCATGCTGTTACCCATTTTGGACGCTAAGGTTCAAATTTGGGAATTATACCATGACATGGGTAATTAAAATTACTTTCAAAATGTCTGTTTAGAAATATATATTTTGCTTCATGCTGTTGCATTTGCTGAAATGCTCCTAGGACATCTATGGTACTTCATATATAATAATCATTATTACTACTATTAAGAGATTGCAGAACACATATTATGAATGTGATTTTGATTAAAACAATATTTCTAGAGCTCAGCAAATCCCAAATCCCAGTGTTCTATAAATATAGGAACTCTCTATCTCCTCTCTGTCTTGGCGTCCCTATTCTCCAGCAATACTGAGTTCCTGTCCAGACTTCAGCCATGAAGATCCTTCAGCTGCTCTATGCTCTTGTCTTCCTAGTACTCTAATATGCTCCAGGTAAGATATAAATGAATGCAACTTATAATATAGAGCAGGGGTTCTCAAATTCTGGGTTGCAACCCCAAAGTGGGTCATGGCACCATTGTAGTGGGGTCCCAGGGCTGGCATTAGACTTGCTGGGGCCCAGGGCTGAAGCTGAAGCCTGCGTCCTACCATTTGGGGCTGAAGGTGAAGCCTGAGCCCCACCACCTGTGACCGAAGTCTGAGGCCCTTGGCCTTTGTCTTTGGTCCCCTCACCTGGGGCAGTGGGGCTTGGGCTTCGAACCGCCCAACCCAAGGCAGCAAGCTCAGGCTTTGGTCCCCACTCCTGGGGTCATGTAGCAATTTTTGTTGTCAGAAAGGGGTCAGGGTGCAATGAAGTTTGAGAACCTACGATATAGAGGTGTATCTGTGATCTTATACTAAGGTTGCCTAAAGATTTCCATTGGAAATATATTTCTGACTCATTTTCTGAGTTTTAGCACCTCCCTGATGAGCTGCTCTACATGACATTGGGCAAAGGAATAGTTCTGAGGTCAGAGAGGTGCCTTTCTTATCCCTGTGAAAATCAATTCAGATTTGACATAAATGGGAGCAGTTAAAAATCTGTTTCCTAATAGAGTTTTCCTCATTGCTTATTGCTGCAGCTTGCTGTTTAAACCACCCAAAGTCCGATCTGCCCTGGACATGCTCTTCCTGTCACAGGCCACACAGAACTGAATATCTGGATGGGACACAGACTAAATGAAGTCTGGGCAACCCCTTTCACAACACCCTCTGTTCCAAGGGCAGGAACACTCAGCTGGGAAGGAGAAGACTATGAAATTGAAATATAACTTCTGCTACTCACTAGTGTTAACAATTCTGTGCCCTTCACAATACTGACTAATAAGATCAGGCCTCATATTCCACTGAGAGGTTACATGGATAGTGTGGAAGAAAGGAAAGAATTGACAAGGATTTGTAGGGGATCTTAATGCATGTCAGTCTGTTAGCAAGAGTTAGGCCAGCTGTCACCCTAATAACGTGAGATTTGTAGAAGCGAGGATAGTGTGAGGCGAGTAGGAAAGAACTGTGTGAGAAGTTATCACGACCTTGCACTGATAATCAAATACATAGACTGGCGCCCAGAAGTGAGGAAAATAAGATAGCAGGATGGCCTATGTATAAACAAAATGCAGCTGTTGCTCATTATTGTCTGTGTTATTGCTTGTTATTGCCTGTAACAAAGGTATAAATCCTTGCTGTACTTGTTTACCTGTTGAGAGACCTGTCCGGGACTGGGGCAACCCTGTGTCCTAGGGCACTCCCTCCCTGTATTGCAATTGCTGGAGAAATAATAAAGTATTTGATTTTGCTGCACCCAAACAAAAAGCGAGAACTGAGTTTTTCTCTGACAATAGGAATGGAGCCCAGTCTGTCAAATGACAGTGCCTCATCTTAGTGACTTAGCACCCTATTGTCTCTCAGAAAGAATTTGCTACATCTATGTGCTTGGTATCACTCCTGGAAATGCCACTCTCTGAAGGTGGGACAGTCTGTACAGCAATGACCCCAGGAACATGAGCTCACACATGTGAATGTGAACCACATCCCAGTGTAAAATGACTGAATTTGTTATTGGTATAACTAGCCACCTGTTGGCGGCTGATAGAGGATTACACCTTTCACATGCTTCAGGATCTTGACATGTCACTTTCTCATCAACTGAAGGAAGCATCTTATTTTCAATAGCTTGCTGAGGACAGACAAAAAGGCAATATTTGCATTAACGCCAGCCTCAAGAGATCAAAAATCATGTGTTTTACCCATTTATGAGATCAAAAATTTGCAAGCGAGACCCCACAAAATCATGATCTTGTCCCACATTGGGAATGGGCAACAAGGGATGGATCACTTGATGATTACCTGTTCTGTTCATTCCCTCTGGGACACTTGGCATTGGCCACAGTCAGACCTTTGATGTGACCCAGTATGGCCAGTCTTATGTTCTTATTTATTGGGAAAGGTGACTTTGGCCTCTGCTACAGGAGCTGTCACCCCCACAGCAGACTGTCCGCTGTCCAGCAGTTAATTCTACCCCCTCACAAGCCTTCTGGGAGCCAGCACTCTGGTCACATAGAATGTGCGGAGTGTAGTTAGAGTAGGAGGGAGGCAGGCAGTCTGAATCTGGAAATTTAGTGAGGCGCATTTGCACCTGCATGGAGTCTGATCAGCTAATGAGGTAATTAGCTCACCTGCTGGCTAGCTCACAGAAGAAAGCAAGCAATATAAAAGGAGGAAGGAGGAAACAAGGTCCCTTCTATATACCTTGCGCTGTACGAGGAGCATAAGGCAAGAAATGATAACAAAGACACCTGAAGGTGCTATACCAATCTCAGGGAGAATATGTGCTCTTCAAACCCCAGGAGGACTTACAAGCCAGGTTTTTACAAGGGAAATACATGCACAGCTTGATTCTGATCTTAATTACACCAGTTTTATGCTAGTGTAACTATGATGGCTTCAGTGGAGTTACTCCTGATTTACAGCAGTCAGTGTAACAGGGAAGAGAATCAGGCATGAGACTTGAACACAATTTGATCTGATTTCCTTTTTCTCTTCAGTATGGAAAATGAAGCTTTGGAGCGAGGAGGAGTCTAGGTGCCATGGAGCATCTCGATTGTAGAGTCTGTCTGTGACTGAACCCCATCCCTCTGACACAAGAAACTGAAAGGCTTTGTAACAATTATAAGAAATACATTTTTACCCAAGAGCTCACTGAATCCTATAGAGCTGTGTGGACCCTGGGCTACAAACACCCAGGTGTGGAAATAACATGTAATAGGGATGTTTTTAGGGTATTTTATTTTTAATTAAATTAAAATAAAATAAAATAAAATAAAATAAAATAATTGGCTTTGTAACGGAAACAGCCCTTGCCTTCCACCAACACACAAACAAACTTCAGCAAGATTTTCTCAAACCAACTTGCTTTTATTAAAAGGAAAGTAACAAATCTTGGAGTTATACAAGGCTCCCTTCTGGAATATCTTGAGCTCACAGGTGCTTTACAGCCCAGATAAAGAGCACTTCAGGTTCCATTGAAGCAGGATCTGATGACTGTAGGAGCAAGCGGCTGTCTCCCAGATTCCAAAAGATCCTGCTTAGACAATTAGCCTCTAAATCTATACATGAACAAAGAAAGGAAACAGATTTCTTGTTGATTTCCATTAAAACAGGGCTAATATCATATTTGATTTCAAACCAAAAAATACAAGAGGAATTGCACAGTCACTGAATGTTGACTGAAGAGGTTCCTGGTTAACTCCGTCATAGGGAATCCCTTGTCCCTACTGCAACAGAGTTTTAAAGGGAATAGTCATATGTATCTAAATGGGTGAACTGGCTACCTATAAAATCTATACTGCAGAAAAGCACAACTCACACCCCAGTATAGTTGTTCTATCTCACAGCTTGTGCACAGCTGAAGCTAAACTGACAGGTAATTACTTAGGTGATAAATCACTTACTCTTATAGAAGGAAGGGAAATTTCAATTCTCTCTGAAGGCTGACTCTGTTCTGGTAGCGGTTGCTTCTGAGAAGCTGCTGGCATGGCCACTGTGGCCGAGTCCCCTAGCTCTCACTCTGCAATCCCAAGGGGCTCTCAGCTTCACATCTCCTGCCCTTTAGTAGGTGCGAAAAATCTCTCACTCTCCAAAGTGCTTCTCTGGGACTTGCCCTGCTGCAAAATTAATCTGAACATGCTAGGCATCCTGTATAGTTTATGACATACTTTGCGAAACAGCCTAGAGATATGGAATGTGTCCAGACTAACTTTCCATAGGAACCTTTATTCTTAAATCATTAATAAACCTTCGAATAATGTTCACATTGATGTCACCAAGATTTTTATAATTACTGCCCACAGGCTTTAAAAAGGGTGGAAACCACAGGCTAATGTCTGTACATAGCTGCTGTAAGGAGCCCTTAAATAGCTTTAAATCCTTAGTTGTGTTTTAATTATATGGAAGAGTGAGTGCTTCTGATAACACGCAGGTGTCATCACTGGTCATTGTGTGTTATGTGTCCGGTCCTGTGCCTGCTCTACAGAGAATGAGAGCCTGTTACACCCCCAGCTAGAGATCCTGGCCCTATAGCTCAAGCTGTAGAGACTCATGTGCTTTACTCAAGAGGTTTCTGCTTTAATCTCCAATCTGTTCGGCAAGATAGCACCTACCACACTTCTGTGTTCTATAGCATTTCCAATCTGCAAACTCACACCCCTGAGCAATGATACTTTTAATCCATTTCCTTATGTGCACAAGTATTTTCAATGTCTGGGCCCACATATACTGTAAGGAAGCCTGGTGAAATGCTGCACAGTGCTGGTCTAACTGCAGTTTTAATGAATTTGTTAGTTTCCACTACAATATTTTTCCCTCTGGCCTGGTCTGGAAGAACTCTTGTGTGAGGACTTGGACACACATTACAATGTTCTCCCAGTTTTGAGTTAACTAGTGTGACAATACTTTACTGTATATACTTTTGACCCTCCCCGCACACAAACACAAATTTACACCCTCAGGTGTCAGTAATCTCAAAACTCAAAAAAGTTTTTCTTTGTCATAAAGCTGCTGCTGTACAATGTTAAAGCCTTATGAATTTTGAGTCTCTGTAGACAGCAGCCATTTTGTTCCCAGAATTTAATAGATTTTAAGACGAGAAGAGATCATCTGATTATCTGGTCTGATCTCGTGCCAAAGAATTTCCCTGAGTTACCCTGTATTGAGCTCAATAACTTGTATAACTGGATTATCTCCCAGAAAGGCACTGAGCCTTGATTTGAAGATACCAAGGGATGGAGAACATGTTATTTCCTTTGGTAGTTTGTTCCAATCATTAATCACACTCACTGTTAAAAATCTGTGCCTTATTTCTGACTTAAAGTTCTCTGACATCAGCTTTCAGCCATTGGTTCTTATTCTGCCTTCTCTGCTAGATTAAACAGTCCTTGAGAACCTGGTATTTCCCTCCCTGAATATAGTTTTACACTTCCATCAAGTCACTGCAGAAACTCACATACAATGATGATTCCCCATTTATAACTATTTTAGGTTTTAAATTTTATTATATGCATGCTTTCCTGGAGTTTTATAGTGCTAGGTTTCTAATCAGAACCTTGTGCAGTGCTAATTCAAAGTATTTGGAATAATAATTGTTACACCTACAGAGTTACTTCTCAACTAAACTTGTAATGTCATCTAAAAATTAAATTAGGTTTGTTTATCAATGTCCTAAAAGCCCTGCTGAGTGGCATCGACTATATTCTTAACCTTTAATTCTTTATTGATTAAGTCATTTTTTCCATGATTTTTCCCATGTTTTTTCCCCTGATTTTGCTGGGAATTGATGTCAGGCTAATTGTTAGCTGGGTCATCCCACTTGTCCATGGTGCCTATTGGCTGAACATTAACACTCTCCTAGTCTTCTGGAATCTCCCCAACATTCCAAAATTAGTTATCAATGATCAATGGAACAAAGCTCCCCTCAGCAAATTCTTTGAGGATTCCATAATGGAAATTATCCTGCTCTGCCAATTAAAAAATGTCTATCCCTAACAGATGTTATTTAACATCCTCCTTATTTCCTAATGGATAGATAGCAGTAACTCATGTAATATGCTCATGCAATATCAGTACATTACCCTGCTTCATTCCAAATATAGACCAGAAATATTTGGTGAACACTTCTGCTTCATTATTAACTATTATATCAGCATCTAGGAAAGGGCCCTCTTTTCTTGCTGATATATATTTTTAAAAGCCTTCTTATCCTTAGCTCTACTAGCTACAGATGTACTTAACTTTCACTTTTACATCACTTCATCACTTGTAATTTAGATTGATTGTTATCTGTTTCCCCTGTTTCCCATTTGGTATAGATACTGTTTTATTTCTAATTGTTGCCTTGGCTTCTCCTGCAGACTGATACAAAGTGGACCAGACTCTGCACTCACTCTTCCAAATTTTTGTTTTTCTTAGTTGACTTTCAGAACCCATGAACAGCTCACGGCTGCCATAATAGGTCTCTGCTGTGCCCGTTGCAAGCACTGGAGCTGGAGTGGTGTTCCAGAAGTTGAGGGAGGCTCATGCCTCCTGGAGCAATCCCTGTTGCACTGAGCACTGCAGAGAATCTGGGCTGCTCCAAGCTCAGGAAAAGCCCACAGGCAGCCTGGGTAAGGCTGTTGTATGTAAGAGCAACCAGAGGAGTGGTTCTCATACATGTTTGGGGCCACTCCAGCTCCCATGTAGCCCAGAATGTGGGCAGCACAGATGTGGCTTGAAGCCTCCTTTGCCTCTGGCCTGGGTCATGTGTGTTGAGCCTTGAAGAGTATTAAACTTACATGTCAGAAGGAGAGGAACAAATATTTCCATTCACACTGCAATGTCTCCCTTGTGAAATGCTGAACTTACATTAGACAGCAAACGTTCCCTCTAGAGCATATTCCACTGCGTACTGCTCTACGAGGACATTTCCCAATGTAACAAATACCCCCACGCAGTCTACAATTCTTGCTGAGATCATAAGCCTCGGAGAATGCTGCAGAAAGAAAAAGTCATCATCAGTCTGCAGAGGAGAACTAATAAAGACTGTGCTTCCAGGATGACAGGCATTTCATATTCACTTGCACTTGGCCAAATCAGCCCAATTATTTTCCAGTACAGACATTTATCACAGCTTTAGTATTACTTAAATGGTTGTGGCTCTGTGAAAATTCAGTGGCTGATTCTAAGAAGGGAACAGAGCAAATTAAGTGAACTGGGCTGCTGGATTTCAGAGGTACACTTCTCAACTCTGCATCTTGAGTATGCGCATCCTTTCCTGCCCATGCCTTTAAAGCGTGGAAAGCAAGTAGCTGCCCGCATCTCCACCTTCCTTTAGTGGGTGCTGCTGTGGGTGTGATTCCCCCTGGCTCTGCCCATGATGTGCCAGGCAATATCATCAATGCAATTTGGCTATGTAGAGTTGAACTGGCTCTGCATTGGGTTGCATGACTACAACATTTGAAAGAGAAGGGCTTGAAAAAATCCCTTCTGTTTTGAAAGTCTGTTAGATTCTGTGCAGATATTTTTTCTGAAGACTCATTCAGGAATAGTTTCTTGATGACCAATTGCCCCTTTTTGGTTATACCTTTAGGACCGGTTGTTTTGAAAATGCAGCCCAAATGTGCACAACCAAAGCTTGTAGCATATTTAGGTTTAGAAGATTTAGGTTTAGAAGATTAGAAGATTTTTAATTGGAGGGTCATGGGCAACCAAAATGGATATATTGCCATGGCTGCAAACACTGTCCCATCCAGATGATACCATTTTTAGGAGCAAAGCTAGGCACATATTTGTTCTGAGAGAAAGTGAGCCTAAGATACTGAGATGAGGGGCTGTCATTTTACAGATGCAGGTTCCGTTCCCAGCTCTGTAACCTGTCACTGGGACATGAAGCCTGACTTTCTAATACAGGCTGTGAAAGTCACAGAATTACTAACACTAGCCAGCAGCAGAAGTTACATTGTAAGTTACAGTCTTTCAGCTCCCAGCCCTATGCACCTTCTCCTTAAATGACATTGGCATGAGTTCATTTTGTCTGTATTCCATCAGTTCTGTGATTGCCTGTTTCAGGAAGGGTACATGCAGTGCTGATAGAGTGTGGGGTGGTTTAAGCAGCAAGCCTCAAAAAGATCTGAGGAAAACACTATGGGAATATTTTTTTCCACTCGTCATAATTCAGTCAAATCTCAATGATTTTTACTGGAAGCAGCAAAGACACATCCCTGACCTCAGGGCTATTCCTCTCAAATTTCCTGTATCTTCTGCAAAATGAAGAGTCGCTAGAGCTCATAAAAAAATCAGAAATGTGTTTCTAATAGAAAGGGGTAAACAACCTTAGTGCAGGCTCTGAGATACCCCTCTGAATCATCCATTTTCATTTACGTCTTACCTGGCACACAGTGGAGCACCAGAAGGAAGACAGCAAAGAGCAGATAAAGGATCTTCATGGCTGAAGGTTGGCCAGGAACTAAGTGTCACTGGAGAGAAGAGACACAAAGACAGAGAGGAGATAGATTCCCTATATTTATAGGTCATGGGGAAATATTGAGCTTTTTCTCTCCTCTACTCTTCTCTGTCTCTCTTCATTCCCCTCCCTCCTGCCCTGTTCTCTTTCCCTTAACCGCTGTCTTGTCTCTCCCTTTGTCCTTTCTCTCCCTGACCCCTTCTCCTTTCAGTCATAACCTTAACTCCTTCATCTTTTTCTTTCTTGCCCATTTGCTTTTTTCTCCATCCCCACCTATTATCTTTTCCTCACCTTCTCCCTAATTCTTCCCTTTTTTCCGTGTCCTCATCTCTAACTCTGGAAATCCTCCCCAATCGCAGCTTCCACAGCCCTCAAGTTAGTTCATCAGAGGGTGATGCACTAACACAGCACTACACGGGGGACCCACTGTGCATTTGGATAACTAGGATTTCTGGATAAAGGGAATTCAGATAACTGAAATTATCCTGAAGGTAGTTTTAACTCAGGTAGCTTTAAAATAGCCAAGTTTTTATTGGAGTAAACAAAATGCATGGAACTTGCTACTCATCCAATTAAAATTGGCATAAAGGTGGGTTTTCCAGCTCTGCACCACTGTCGCCCCAGGTGGTTTCTTGACATAGTGAGAAAGTTCATTCAGGTAGTTTACATACTCAAAGGGTTATCAGAGCTGTCTTCTTCTTTTCTTTCTGCGTCTCATAACCATCTCCCTAGATAGAACTTTATAGCAAGAGTTAATAGGGTGAGTATAAAAGATGCAACATTAATAGTTACCGGATTGGAGGTGCTCTCAGTAGCCAGGTGATGACAGCCCCAGTTGCTTTCTCTCTCACGCAGAAATATGAGCTTCTGAGAGTGATGTTTTGACCCAAACTGCCAATTTTATAAAGTTTCTGAAGGCTGCTTGGGCCAATTGGAAAGAACCCTGCTTGTGGGGAAAATCTGACCTGTTCTACCGCAATTTGGAAGCTGGAATTCTTGCAACTCTTTCTCTCTGGAATAGTCATGGTCTCTGTGCAAAACATCTTGTGCCATCCCAGATTGTGTAAGACGCCTTAAACCACAGTGGTTTGTATAAAATATCTTGGGACATATAACGAACAGCTGCTGATTTAGCTCTGATCAGCAACTTACCTCTGCAGGCCGCTCTCCATAGGCCTCCCTTTGGTGTGGTCCTTGGCCAATTTAACACAACTCTGTGCCTATCTGCAATTAGCGATTTCTCTGTCAGCATTTTGAGCTGCCAGCAGAAATGTCCATTTAAGTAAAGTCCTCTCACATTCTTTGCTGATACTATATGTTTTCCATAGTTCATCATGCTGCCATTGTCATTTGAGTCACTTGCTTAATTTATTACTAATAACATCGATAACTATTAAATCAATATTAAGGCAGACTGCTCTATATGGTTCTGTATCAGCAGTTGTATAATCTCTACATTTTATTTGTGGGATACTTGGATTGCATCATATGTTTAAACATACTAAGAAATAATACTAAGAATTCTTAATGATAATAATGTTACGGTTAATCAGACCTTATGGCTGTTTATGCATTATATCACATTCTCTTATTTCACTTTTCAGATTTTCATTCCAAATGTATCGTCTTCTTTAATAGAAACCAAATATTTTGTTACCTTTGTTAAAGTTAGTTAGATTATAGGTGGCACAGGGAACAACTTCTAAGACTGAGGTTGCTCAACACTTTCTTTTATATGTCCCCTGTTTTCCGTTAGTTAGAACTTTGTCACAGCTGAAGTATTTAAAGTTTCCTGTGCCAAGCTGAAGCAAGGTCATGTGCAGTGCAGAGAGAATGCTTGGGTGGTATTTTTTAAAGCAATAACCCTGTATCAAGCTCTGTTGAAGTAAACAACTGGAAAATTGGCTTTTTGATGATTTAGCCATATCAGAATGGATTTCTATAGAGGCAGAAAAGGAATCTCCTTTCCTACCAAATATCACATTTCTGCTGCAACCCATGGAGGATTTAGACATCTTCAGATAAAAAAGATTTGGAAAAAGTTTAATAATAGAAAAAATTAGGCAACTGAAATATAGGGTCACAAATATCCCGCTATACTATTCCTTGGATTTCACTTATTTCTTATCCAAAGCAATCTGGTGCATCATAAACAGCACAAAGAAGGTAAAGAATCATTATGGAAGAAGATCATTTAGGTTCTCAGTATCACTAGAGACAAGAGACACAAATATAGAGAGGAGACAGACAGTTTCTGTATTTACGGTGCTGGGGATTTTGAGTTGCAGAAATCTTGTTTTGATCCAAGATATATTTAAAGTCCATCTCCTGAAATTAAATATAATGATTATCCATATGGCACCAGAGTATATTAGAGAAATTACTTTTTCAAGTCCTTTCTTCCATGAGGAAGCAACTATATGTATATTTGCACCTGGAAAACATCTCCGGCCTGGTCCAAATCCTTTGTAGCCAGTGGAAGGACTCCCATTGTCATTAAAAGGCTTTGGAGGAGGTCCTCAGTGCTGAATGAAACTGCAGCCCACAGCTTTCCTTGGACCGTGATTTGCGAAAGGGGGATTTGTCTGTATCTGAGCATATCTCTTTTATACAATTTTATCAATATTTTTCTGTATAAATTTTTTTTATGTATCTATATGACTACAGAGAGGTATAATATCTTTGTAAAGAATAAAAGTAAAGTTAATACACTAGCAATCTTGTGTGCCATGAATTTAAGGGTTATTGTCAATCTAATATGATACATTTAACAGTTTTGGCCAGGACCAAGCTGTGATCTTTCCCATTATTTTTTGCCATGACAAAGCCCTAGTGTTAACAATAACAATCAAAAGTATAGACACAAAGTGTTGATCAGTCAAGCCTGGCAAAGCCAGTGGAGGCTGCTGGTGCTAATTTCCTCATAGATTTGAGGTAAGGATCTAGTCTGTCCTCCTGTACAATGCGGGCCACACAACCTCCCCCACCCACTCTTGTGAAAGGTCCATTACCTCTGGCTGAATTACTGAAATACCCACATCTTTATTTAAAGACTTCAGGTTATAGTGAATCCATCATTTACTCTTGTTCAAACCAGCAAGTGACCTGTGCTCACTCAGTTCTTCTCATCGCCATGATTCAGGGAGGCAAGAAAAAGAAGTGTTTGGGCTTATACCCTGGCCAGGAAAATTTAAGAAAAATTCTAAAGATTCTATGATGGATATCACAGTTTTGCAACAGAGCCCTGCAGTTTGAGGAGCGTTCATTGCCAGGTTGATCTGACTGCGGACAATATTGGAAGCATTTTGTATAATGTATATTTTAAATAGATATCTTATATATATGTATGTCAAAGTAATTGCTAAGAAATGTATAAAAGGCATTCTTTTATGATAAAGAGGGTGATACACTATGATGATATGTTGTGAAACTATCTGTAAAGTGAATCGCACAAAAATATTATAAGGCCTATATGAATATTGGGCCTGATCCTCTGTTGGAAGGTTAGGTCCAAACATATCTCCTAACATATGTAGCTATCCTTGTAACTATTGAATGAGATGTTGAGAAAAACCAGGTATGGGCACAGAGAGTATAGCTGTTTTGTCTTAGTACTTCAATATTCTTAAAGAATTCAAAAAATTAGTCCAAAAGGTAGCTGAGAGAAACCCTGAGTGTTTCAGAGTTTAGCCTAGGAATTGTATAGATTTTGTAGTCAAGACAAATGGACAGCTTCTTGCACAGAAAGAGACAGAAGCTTTCACATGCACTTCTATAGTACGTTGGCTAACACACTTTATTAATAATGAATAAAATCTGCATTTAAGAATCCACACTAGTACAAAAATGACCTGGACAGTATAGCATGATACTAGGATAAAGTTTCCCTATATAACAAGACTGTGATAAAATCTTGAATAAATTAATTTGATTTATTATTTCTTGGTAAATAATAAATCATCTTTGTTTTCCTTTCTGTAATTTCTTAATTGCTTACAATTTTAGTCTGGCTAATAAAAATCATAATTGGATACTAATTCTCCAGTCTGCACTTTGGCTAAGTAAAAGAATTCCTAATAACAGCAAGAAACCTAATATAAGTAACTAGTGAATTAAAATTATTTAGAAAGCATCATTTTATAAAATATTTTTCACTTCATACCATTGTACTCCCTGAAATCCTCCTAGGACATGCATAGTGCTGCATAAATAAATAAATAAATAAATAATGATGATGATCTATGATTGTTATTATTAATAATAGGAGTTAGCAGAATACATATTAGAAATGTAATTTGGCTTAAAACAATATTTCTAGAACTCATCATATCACAATTCTAAGAGTCCTATAAATACATGGACTTGGTCTCCTTTCTGTCTTGGTGTTTGGTTATTCCAGTGACACGGAGTTCCAGGACCACTTTCATTCATGAACATTCTTTACCTTCTCTTTGCTGTTGTCTTCTTGATACGTCAGGGTGCCCAAGTAATATATAACTAAAAACAAAGGATAGATGTCTTTGTCATGGCAAAGTCTGTCGTATTTCTGCAGAAGGACCCGTTGAGACCTTGCTGTCTACACAGCATTAAACACATGGGAAATTCACACAGGCACCGCTGGATTCCAAAGAACCGTGTTAATTTCTAGTACAAATATACTAGGCCAGGTTACCCATAAACATTTTGGCGTCAGCATAGTTCTGCTGGATGCAGCAACAGAAGACTCTGAAGGCCATTAGAGGACTTCCCACTGTTTAAATGGAAATTTTCCAATTCCTATACACCACTTAAGGCCCCCAGATCCGCACACATATAGTCATTGCTCACAGTATCTTCAATATTATTAGGGTTATTTTACGATTTTAGAAGGATTAGAAATATGGAAGTGAATGCATAAAAACTGGAAAATCAACTAACTACGCAAAGAGTATAGCTCAATAGTGAATAAAAGAGATGGACAACCTACACACACACAATCTGGTGCCAAGCCATTTGTCGACGGGAGTTGTTTCTTGAATATCTCTATGAACAATATTGTCTTGTCCAAAGCCCACTGGTCAGTGAGACTATTCACTTTGGTTAGCTTCATACCAGTCTGAGGATGTTTAATTAATTGGTGTCATGGTTCAGGATGTGATCCTGGCCCCATGGAAATCAACAAAAAATCCCATTGACTTCCATGGGATGAATAGATCGCCCTAGATTGTAATTTCCTCTAGACAAGGATTTGTCAACTGTAACAATGACACAGAAAATATGGAATTTATTACTACTAATGATGTCACATACATACAGGCATAGACATAATCCTTGATGTTATTTAGGCCTAAGCCCTTAAAACATGTCAAACAGCAAGTGCTGCATCTGCAATTCACAATGGGGTTAGATTGAGTAACAACAACAGTCAGTAGCGAACCACAAACTTTTTCTAAGTTGTGAAGTAACTTCAACTTTTATCAAGTTCTTCTATATTATATGCTTTATATTTCAAAATTTTTAACAGAGATAGAATAAATCAAGGTTTACGAAGAAGTATAATATATAATATTAGTGATTATAAAAAAATAAAATCTATCTTGAGTATTCTGCAACAGAACCCTGCATTCCGAGGAACTTTCATAGCCAAGTTGATCTAACTACAGAATATAGAAATGAATTTGGACAACTTTGTGTGTGTGTGTGTGTGTATATATATATATATATGTATATCTGGGTACTGGGTATGTGTATGTATATATATATATATATATGATTATAAGCAAATGCTCACCCCACAGTACACTGTGCAGTATCCTTTGCTGCAGTTTTTCACCTTGTGGTGTGAAAGTCCAATGAATGAATCTTCCTTTAATATGCCACTCTCCCCTCCCTCCACTGCACTGCACTCCAGTTAGCTATCTTTTGTTAGCAAACACCTAGAGTTCAGAGTCACGCTCACATAGGTTCATCCTCTACCCTTAAGGGTTGGGAGTATCGAAAAAGATGTACGCAGAGTATGGATGAACTCTCCCCTGACCACTAGTGATGAGCTGGAGAGGCGTAAAGCATTCAAGGCCAGACTGCATATACATGAACACACCCACTTTTGACTAGGTAGGAGCAGACAGAGCTGTGCTGCCAAAGTCACCAATTCTAGCTGATGCTGGGTTACAAATCACTTCAGTATGAAATGCAGGGATAATGAAGTGTTGTTATTCTGACTGTATGAATAAAGGGCTGCTGCCTGTCTTGGTTGTGGGAGTCACACTCAACTGAACTTGCTAAGCGGGGGGCTCAGATGCCAGCTCCTTATGAAAAGTGAAAAGGATTAGGGGAGAGGTGGTTTTGCCTGGAGGCATGGCTTCTGCCTCCCCATCCTCCTAGTGAAAAAGTTTTTCCTAATATCCAACCTAAACCTCCCCCGCTGTAACTTGAGACCATTGTTATATGCTGTGGGATAGTGATTGTACCCAGCCTGCTTCAGCACTGAGGTTCCCCCACTAGGGGCTAAAAATCACTGAGAGTTGTGTGGAACTTACTTCAAGAGACTGACCCACAGAAGTCCCAGCTGAAATGCAAGTGGCCGCAGAAGGTGACAGCTGGTAGAGTGGCCCATGGGGTGACTGATGCCGGAACAAGTGCCTGGATGGGAGAGCGAGTAAAGGCCCCCCTCTGCCTTGCCACAGTGAAAGGTGAATTCACACAGAGGCACTGCTGAACTCTGGGTCTTTACTGGCCAAGGACAACAACTGGGAGTGGGATGTGGGGGAAAGAGAAGGGAGGGGCAGTTTAAAGGCACTTTGGTTGTTAGATTCAAAAACCTGAGCAAAAGACACTGCTCAAAGCACTCTGGGATAGGTGGTTTGCTCATGGTTTTATGTTTATGAAACCTGCTTGCACTATTTTCCCAAATTAATTCTAGATGACTTCCTCCCTTTTGTTAAACATTCTCTTTTCTACACTCACACTCTGTGCCTACCAGAGGGGAAAGATTGCCTCTTAGAGGCGCTCAGGGGGTGGCACGGTATTTTCCCAGGTGACTGGGTGGGGACTTCAACCAGTTCTGTTCTTTGTTGAAAAGAACTTCCTAGACATTGAATGTGTCCCTAATCGCTGCCGACTCTACCTGGAAGAAGAGTTGTATTAGGAAAAATCCAGAGGTCAGAGGCATTCTCACACATGGGTTCACCTACCACTCTTGGTAGCTGGGGGGCATCGAACAACACCTGAGGTAATGTTACCATTGTTTTTTCTGCTGCTGCCAGACACACATTGCTACTTCTGCAACATCATGTTCTGAGACTCTGCTACTTAAGCCAGTTGTAAGTAGTTTCAGCAGATAGAAGAGAACCTCACTGCTAGTGCAATGGCTGTTTTATTTTTCAGTACAACATCATCCCTACACCAAGTCTAACGCTTTGTCCCTAGACCTCTTCATCAAGTCATATCAGCTTCTGTAACCATTGAACAGAAACAAGGACTCTTAATTGAGTCCAATCAGCTCTGTCTTTAAACACTAGAAAACAGGAGATGAAAAAGTACCTAAAAAATGCTATGCCAAGACCACATAGGAATATCTAGCCCCATCCTATGTTGGTTTCACTGGCATTTAGCAACCTTATCCTGCTTAGCCAGTGAGGTTCAGTTTAGGGTGACCCCCTCACTCAGGCCATGCTAAGTACAGTTTTGCTGCCCTTTACTCATACAGTAAAGATAACAACATTTCAGTACTGGTGTGTTCAAACACTAAAGTGACTTGTAACCACAAACCAGTCAAAATTGACCACTTTGGAAAAGCAACTCCACGTGCAGAGCACCTAGGTAGAGTAGATGGGTCTGCAAATACAATCTGCTCCTGAAGTCATTTTCCCAGCTCATCACCAGATGTCAGGAGAGAGCTCGTTCAAACCCTACTTACATACTGAACTATGGTAAAATTTATTTCAGCATGAAGTGAGCAGTAGCTCATGAAAGCTCATGCTGAAATAAATTTGTTCATCTCTAAGGTTCCACAAGTACTCCTGTTCTTTTTGCGGATACAGACTAACACGTCTGCTACTCTGAAACCTATGGTAAAGTTTGTATACGTTATAAGACTGTGATAAAGCATTGAAAAATTGATTTGATTTGTTATTACTTCATAAATTGTAACTTCACATGAAGAATTAGTTTTTGTAAAGTTCATGAATAGGAGTATCTAACCACCTTGTTTTCTTTTTTTGTACTTTCTATTTGGCTAATACAAATCATACTTGAGCAATAATTCTCCACATTGTACTTAGACTAAGAAATAAAGATCCAAAGAATAGTGAGAAACCTAATATAAGTAACTGGTCAATTAAAATTACTTACAAAACGTCTGTTTAGAAATATATATTTTGCTTCATGCTGTTGCATTTCCCGCATTTACTGCTCCTAGGATGTCTATGGTACTTCATAAATAATAATCATTATTACTATTAATAAGATATTGCAGAACACATGATAAATAAATGTTATCTGAATTAAAACAATATTTCTAGAGCTCAGCAAATCCGAAATCCCAGTGATCTATAAATATAGGGACTCTCTATCTCTTCTCTGGCTTGGTGTCTCTGTTCTCCAGCAATACTGAGTTCCTGTCCAGACTTCAGCCATGAAGATCCTTCACCTGCTCTATGCTTTTGTCTTCCTGGTGTTCTAATATGCTCCAGATAAGATATAAATGAAAACAAGGGATGAGATAGAAGGATATCTGTGAGCTTATACTAAATTTGCCCAAAGTTTTCCACTGCAAACATATTTCTCGCTTAAATAATGAGCTCTAGCACCTCCCTGATTTGCTGCTATACATGACATTGGGCAGGGGAATAGTTCTCAGTCAGGAATGTGCCTTTCCTGCCCCTATGAAAATTCATTTGAGTTAATTGGGAGCAGTCAAAAAGCACCATTTCCTATTAATTCTTTTCCTCATTGCATATTGCTGTGACTTGCTGTTTCAACCACCCAAGGTCCGATCTGCACTGGACATGCTCTTCCTGTCACAGGACACACAGAACTGAATATCTGGATGGGACACGGACAAAATGAAGTCTGGCCAACCCCATTCACAACACCCTCTGTTCCAGGGGCAGGAACACTCAGCTGGGAAGGAGAAGACCATGAAATTGAAATATAACTTCTGCTACTCACAAGTGTTAACAATTCTGTGCCCTTCACAATCTGACTTATAAAGTCAGGCCTCATGTCCCACTGAGAAGTTACACAGCTAGGAATGGAACCCAGTCTGTCAAATGGCAGTGCCTCATCTCAGTGACTTAGCTCCCTATTGTCTCTCAGAAAGAATTTGCCACATCTGTCTGCTTGGTATCACTCCTGGAAATGCCACTCTCTGAAGGTGGGGCAGTCTGTACAGGAATGACCCCAGGAACATGAGCTCACACATGTGAATGTGAACCACATCCCAGTGTAAAATGATTTAATTTGTTATTGGTATAACTAGCCACCTGTTGGCAGCTGATAGAGGGTTACACCTTTCACATGCTTCAGGATCTTGACATGTCACTTTCCCAGCAACTTATTTTCAATAGCTTGTTGAGGACAGATAGAACCACAGTATTTGCAGTAACGCCAGCCTCAAGAGATCAAAAATTATGTGTTTTACTCACAAAATCAGAAAATCGCGAGTGAGACCCCAAAAAATCACGATCTTGCCCCAGATGTTGACCCCTGCTACAGGAGCTCTCACCCCCACAGCTGATTGTCCCCTGTCTGGCAGTTAATTCTATCCCCACACAGGCCCCATCTAATCAGTTGAACCCCTGCTCATTAATTCAGCCACATCTTATTTCAGCCTCACCTCTGCTCTCCCAGGGCATCTTGATCCTCTCTCCCAGGCCTTGGTAGACTAAAGCAGGGTCCCCTCACCCCATTTCATGGTGGGGAGATGCCTGCTATAGACCCTCACCCCCTCTGTCCTTTCCTAGCCTGAGTGTTGCACGGGAAAGGTCAGGTGTAGAGATAGTGCCCCATTCCCATTGCTCTCAGAAGGAATGTGGGAGCCACCCTCAGCTGCTGGGCTTATTAGCTCCTTCCTCCCTCCCACCCCTCCTGTGAGAACAGGTTCAGGTTGCTGCGGGAGAGGGAGAGATCTCTCTCTGCTACAGCTCCAATTGCTTCTTCTTCCCCAGGAGAAGTGCAAGTGCCGCAGACTGTCAGGAATCAGGGCCTGCAGCAAGGCCGGTCTCCGGGTAGCCTGTAGTAGGCGCTGTATTGGCTGCCCCACCTGACTTGTAGGAAGAGTCAGCCAACCGGATCCTAAGCCCAGCAGCAGGAGCAGTTCAGTGGCTGCTCTAAGCACTTGCCTATGGTTGCGATAGTTCTTGCTTGTTCCTAGCCTTACTACCCAAATCCCAGTCATGTGACATAGGCAGGCAGTCAGTGGGCTCAAACTGGCTTGGGAGTTGGAGTTTCTTGTGTCATTGCCAGACTGGCCCCATGCCTGGCCAAACTCATGTTATTCATAGTAATCGCTTTTTCCTTAGCCAAATTAAAGGATGGATTATTGCACATTCACTTATTTTATTAGCCAAGATAGATTCTATTACAACACACTCCCGTTTATCTGACTGGCCTGGGATACATCCAAAACCTTGGATACCCAGGCTTTTGGTCATACAAATATGCATGAGAATATAGTGCTAGAAGCCAGAGAGAACAAGAAGGAGGAGGAGGAAGAGGTCGAGCTGAGCTGTGCTTCATCCTTACATGCTGCAGTGATGGTGGTCCCCAAGATGATGCATGGACAGAACCCAAAGGGAGGCAGAGAGAAGGGTGGAGGAGAGAAAAGGAGAAGGAAGAAGAGAGGAGAAAGGGAAGGAGAGGGGGAGGAGCTGCTTCCTTGGTGCTGCTTGAATGTTTCCCATCACTGACACCTTTGAGGGAGCAAGCCGGCCCTATCTCACTATTAGAACTGGTGCTGGTGGAGCCCAGTTTGCTACTGACAGAGAGTGCTGTTTCCTGTTGCTACTCCCTCTCTCCTTCCATTTTTCTCTCCTCCATCCTCCTCATTCTTTCTTCATTCCCCTCCCTGCTACTCTGTTCTCTTTCCTGTAACTCCTGTCCTGTGTCTCCCTTTGTCCTTTCTCTCCTTGAACCCTTTTTTCAGTCTTCACCTTAACCCCTTCATCTGTTTCTTTCTTGTGGTTTGCTTTTTCTGTCCCTCTCATCTATTCTCTCTTCCCCACCTTCTCTCTAATTCTTCCCTTTTTTCCTTGTCTTCATCTCTAACTCTGGAAATTTTCCCAAATTGTAGCTCCCACAGCCCTCAGGTTAGTTCATCAGTCGGTGATTAATACAGCTCTACGGGGGGACCCACTGTGTATTCGGATAGCTGGAATTTCTTCATAGAGGGAATTCAGATAACTGGAATTATCCTAGCTTTAAAATAACCAAATTTTTATTTGAGTAAACAAAATGCATGGACTTTACTACTTATCCATTAAAGCATGCATGAAAATGTGTTCTCCAGCTCTGCATCACAGTGGCCCTTAGTGGTTTCTTGAGATAGCTAGAAAGTTCATTCAGTTAGTTCATTCACTCAAGGGGTTATCAGAGCTGTCATCTTCTCTTTCTGCTCTTCATAACTATCTCCCTAGACAGGACTTGAAAGGAAGAGTTAATAGAGTGAGTATAAGGGAGGCAATATTAGTAGTTATCAGACTATGGGCACTCTCAGTAGCCAGGTGATGACAGTCCCACTTGTCGTCTCTGTCATTCAGTTATATGTGCTTCAGGGAGTGATGTTTTGACCCAAAGTGCCTGTTTTATAACGTTTCTGAAGGCTTGCTTTCTTCTTGGCAAAGCTGCTGTGAGACGCTGGGAAACAACGCTGCTTGTGGGGGAAAATGGAACTGTCCTACCACAATCTGGACGTTGGAATTCTTGCTACTTTCTCTGGAATATTCACGGTCTTTGTGCAAAAGATCTTGTGCCATCCCAGATTGCGTAAGACATATTAGGCCACTGTGGTTTGTGTAAAATATCTTGAGACATATAACGAACACCTGCTGCTTTAGCTCTGATCAGCAGCTTTCTCTGTCAGCACTTTTGAGCTACTGGTAAAAATGTCCTTTTATGTATAGTCCTTTTGCATTCTTTGATGACACTGTATAGTTTTCATAGTTCATCATGTTGCAACAAAGTCATTTGACTCATTTGCTTTGTTTATTACTAATAATGTTGATAACTATTAAATCAATATTAAAGATATTCTTCTCTTCATGGTTTGGTACCAGTGGTTGTGTAATCTCTACATTTTATTTGTGAGATAGTCGGATTGCATCACACATTTAAAAATAACAACAAATATTACTAGTAATTGTTAAGAATGATGATGTTAAGGTTCATTGGGACTTGTGGTTGTTTATGCCTTATAACATGTTATCTGAGTTCTCCTTTCAGATTTTCACATCAACTGTATCACTATCTTGAATATGAACCAAATGTTTTGTTACCTTTGTTAAAATTAGTTAGAAATTATAGGTGGCACAAGGAGCGACATCTTAAGTTGAAGTTACTCAACACTTTCATTGATATATGCCTCTGTTTTCTGTTACTTAGGACTTTGCCAGAGTTAAAGTATTTAAAGTTTCCTGTGTCAGGCTGAAGCAAGGGCATATGCATTGCATGGAGAATATTCGGGATGGTTTTTCTTTTCACAATAAGCCTGTATCTAGCTCTGATGAAGAAAACAACTGGAAAAATGGGATTTTTAAATAATTTAGTCAGATCTCTATAGATGTCCATGAAGGCAGCAAAGGAATCTCCCTTCCTATCAAATATCACTTTTCTGCTGCAACCCACGGAGGCTTTAGAATGCTTCAGAAAAAAAAAAAAAGACCAGGACAAGTTTATGAATATAAAAATAAATAAGCAACTGAACTCTAGGTTTACCGCTATCCCTGGATTTTACTTACTTCTTGCCTGAAACAATCTGGGGAACCAAAATCAGCAGGGAGAAGTTAAAGAATTTTTATGGAAGAAGGTCATTCAGGATCACTAGACACAAAAGACCCAACAATTATAGAGGAGACAGACAATTCCTGTATTTAGGGCGCTGGGGATGATGAGATGCAGAAATCTTGTTTTGATACAAGAATATTTGAAGTACATCTCCTGCCATTAAACATAGTGGATATTATCTATACAGCACCAGAGTATATTTGGGAAATAAAATTTTCAAGTCCTTGCTTCTGTGAGGAAGTAACTATATGAACATTTACACTTGAGAAACATCTAGGCCTGGCCCAAATCCTTTGTAGCCAATGGAGAGACCCCACTTGAATTAAAAGGCTTTGGAGTAGTCCACAGTGCACATTATCTGATAAGTTTTCTTGTGTGAGCTAATTCTATGGGCCTATCCCAAGGGTCTGCCATGATGCAGGCTGTTGTATTCAATGTCTGGTTGTTATTATGCAGCAACCGGGTCGTTTTTGCTCACACCAAACCGTCAAATATTATTCTTATGGTCGTGCTCAGAGGCCACAATCTAGATCAGAGTCCCATCGTGCTAAGCCAGAGGTTCCCAAATTTTTCTTATTGCGTACCCCCTTCTAGATCTACCAGCTGTGCGGGTACAAGCTCAGTTGACTAGCCAGTCACTGGGCAAGTGAACCCATGCTGTACGGTGACTAGAGATGAGGGCTCTGTATATTAGCATTTTTGTGTTCTTATTGGTACAATTTGAAGTCAGTTAACTACCGTATTTTATATAACAAATCCCCATAAGAGTTCTAAAGTTTTGTCCGAGTAGCCTATTATGAAACTGCAATAAATAAAATCCAGCATTACACAGTTTCTCCTGTGTTCCCCCGAGAGATGTCTCATGTACCCCCAGGGGTACATGTACTACAGTTTGGGAACCTCTGTGCTAGGCTGAATGTACAGTTACCTAGCAAGAGACAGTCCCTGCTCCAGTTGGCTTACAATCAAAATAAACAAGCCAGTTGATATATTATTAACACTCTCTTACACTTGAAGAGCTGAAAGCCAGAGAGACAAAGGCCAGATATGTAAAGTTATTTAGGCACCTCAAGCACCCAGACTTCTGAAAGTCCATTAGGCACCTTGCTGCATTTTCACGTGGCTAAATACCTTGAAAAACCTGGCCCCAAATGACTTGTCCACAGCACATATAGACACAGTGGCAGAACTTGAAGCTGAGCCATGATTTTTACCATCCCTCTAGTGACTGATCTATAAACCATCCTACCTGGCTAACCCTGTTAAAAAGGGAAACAGAGTGATCCTGAGAATGGCTACCCAAAAACTCAATTTCATTGTGGTACTTCACAGAGTGAAAAATAAGAATCCTTATGGAGGGGATAATGCAGCCTTAGGCAGGAGCAGGATGTGGGTTTGCAGAGAACACTCTTTGCCAGACACACTTGACGGCTTTGTGGGATGGAATTATAAAATGAGTGGCTAAGCAGCTCATCACTGATGTAACGTGTTGGGATTTCAGCAAAGCACTTACTGCAGCATCTCATGAAATCTTACCCTAAGAGGGCCAAATGCTGCTCAGGTCACTGAAGTGTAGCACTGGAATGGGTTACCTAGGGAGGTGGTGGAATCTCCTTCCTTAGAGGTTTTTAAGGTCAGGCTTGACAAGCCCTGGCTGGGATGATTTAGTTGAGGATTGGTCCTGTTTTGAGCAGGGGGATGGACTAGATGACCTCCTGAGGTCCCTTCCATCCCTGATATTCTATGATTCTATGAAGTGTTCGTGTAGGTGCTCTGGAAGATACTTGGAACAGCCTCACATCTGATAGGCTTTTGGGAGATCACGTGATCGATAGAAATGTCTCAGCTCTTTCAGTGTTGTAAACTTGTTCTTGTCCTTTTATGGAAAGTCACAGGTCTGATTCTGCTCTCTTACACCAGTTTCACACCAGTATAACTATGATGCCTTCAGTTGAGTCACATCTGATTTACAGCAGTCATGCTTTGTAAATAATGTTAATTAATTAGTTTCTTAAATTAGGTTTCTCATGATAATTATCACACATTTATGTGTTTTATTAATCAAAATAGAATTTAAAGCAATTGAAAGCAAAATAAAGGTGGTTAGATGCTCATGTTTATGAAATTTCTAAGAATGAGTTAATCTTCTGATGTTATATGTGATGTGAGGTCTATAAAATCATCACCGGTGTGGGCCAAATTTGAGTGAGGGGCGCTGTACAATTACCAGAAGGCTCAACACTACCCCTTAAAAAGTTTGACATGCCCCTCCTCCAGGCTGAGAACCTCTCATTAAAACTATTCCAATTTCTCTGGAATTTTTCCAATGTCCTATAGTCTTAGGCCACTTTCACTAAACACTGAAAGATAACTAAAGTCATTTAACTCAGATTGTTTGGTTCACCACTAATAATACTGATACAAAATAATGGCACAGTAAAATGAAACAGCTGTCTCCACTGTACCCATCCTGGTTATTCTCTAAAATTCATCTGATAGTTAGAAGGATGGCGACCTATGTTATGAGATCTCTTCAGAACCGTCAGTCCAATGGATCATCGGTCAAATGGCCATATAGGCCTTATGAGATTTCAGTGCACTTCACTTTACAGATTTTCACTTTTTATTGGTTTCACAAAATAGCAGCTTCTTTATTGCAAAGAAATGCCTTGTTATACTTTATCAGTGATTAGTTAGACAAAAAAAAAAAAAAATTCCCCTCTCACCCCTATGGGTGGTATGTGTCTTCCTCAACCTCGGGTCCTCTACCAGAGGCCTGGGAGTTTGAGGGTTCTGCGCAGTATCTTAGCTGTTC
>NC_133771.1:11641412-11643519 GCF_003597395.2 Chelonoidis abingdonii | reverse complement strand
AACCGGGATTTGAACCCCGGTCTCTCGTATCAAAGGGCGGTCTCCCGTATCAAAGGGCAGCGCTCTTAACCACTACGCTATCCAGTACGTAATATTTTCTCTTTAAAATTTCCTGATCCCTGCCAGAGCTCACTAGAAACATACCCTTTCAATAATGATTTCCCATTTACAGTTACATTTTGAGACCTATCAGTTAGCCATCTTTTTAGCCATTTAATGTGTGGCATGTTAGTTTTATACAGTTTTAGTTTTTAATTAAAACATCATGTGGTACCAAGTTAAATGCCTTGCAGAAGGCTAAGTATATTACTTCAACACTATTACCTTTAGCAACCAAACAGATAAGCTCATCAAAAATATATCAAATTAGTTTGACAGGATCTTTTTTCTGTAAACCCATGTCGATTGGCAAAAATTCTATTATTAATTGTGTCCTGTATCAACTGCTCCAGTATCTTTCCTGGGAGTGATGTCAGACTGACAGGCCCATAATAACCAAGGGCCTCCCATTCACACATTTGAAATACTGGCACAACCCTAGCTTTCTTCCAGTCTTCTGGAACTTCCCTGGTGTTCGAGACTTAATGAAAACCAACATTAATGGTCCAGTCAGCCAGCTTCTCAGCCAGCTCTTTTAAAATATACAACTTTCTCCAAAATGCTCTCAGTACTCTTTCTAGTGAAATCACTTTGTTGGTGAAACTTCCTCAAACTCCAGGGCTCTCTTGCAGAATGTGCCAGTTAGACTAATTTTCTATATAGTTTCTAAAATTGTATATTATGCTGACATATCAAGTCCCAAATTGATCTTGTATGTCTGTTATAAACTTCTAGCATAAAGCAAATAATATAGAAGAAATTGATAAAAGGTGAAGTTGCTTCACAGTTTAGAAAGAGTTTGTGGTTAGCTTCCCTAATGACTGTTGCTGTTACTCAAACTAACTCCTCTGTGAGCCACAGACGCAGCATCTGCTTTTTGACATGTTTTAAGGGCTTGGCCATAAGTTCTGCAAAGGATTCTTGCTTGTCCCTGGATATATACAACATTATTAAAAATAAATTCCATATTTTCTGTTATCATTACAGCTGCCAAATCTTTCCTGGAGGAAATTACAACCTTGGTTGAAATATTCTCCCCATGGAAGTCAATGGGAGGTTTAAACTCTATGGTGATGAGTGTGGGGGTGCCTGGCACAGAACATTGTTTTGGTCCCTAAAATGTGTTTTCTGTTTAGGATTTCTTGAGATGGAGGGTGGGAATCTCAGCACACTCCCCACAGCCACAGTGCCTCTGACTGCAAGCCATTAAGGCTGAGTTAGTGCAACAGCCAAACAATGGAAAAAACATCATGGAGGGTACTCTTAGAAGGCCTGATTGGTTTTGCCTAGTCAATCTCAGCCACAGGAAGACTCAGCCCTCATCCAGCTAACAAAAAGGCACTGGACAATGTGGTAACTGAGCTCAGGCATGCAAGGGGTGGGTCATTCTCTAAAAAAAGAGAGTTTCCCTGAGAAGGGGAAAATAGACTGGGAATCACTTTCTCTGAAAGGGAAACTGAGCCCAGGCTTTGTCTTTAGAGTTGTGGTGCTTGCAAAAAGAACATAAGGGCTTGTCTACACTGAGAAATTTACTGGAGTAACTATATTGGTGGAATTATATTGCTATAGTAATAGGGTATAGTCTCCTGAGTGGACACTCTTGTTGTGCAGTTATAGGGTTTTTTTCCAGTTTGTCTTAAACCCCTTCCAGAGGGACATAAGCTGAGATGGGAAACAGCACTATTTTTGTGAAATAAAAGTATGTACACGAGTTGTTTTACCAGTAGAACTATAGGACTGTAGTTATGTGTACGCTATGGTGACTATACAAGCACAGCTATAGTTGTGCCAGCAAAGCTCCATAGTCTAGACACATCCTAACCAATCAAAGAGGTTTTTCCATCTATATAAGACTCATAGAATCATAGAATATCAGGGTTGGAAGGGACCTCAGGAGGTCATCTAGTCCAACCCTTGCTCAAAGCAGGACCAACCCCAACAAAATCATCCCAGCCAGGGCTTCATCAAGCCTGACCTTAAAAACCTCTAAGGAAGGAGATTCCACCAC
>NC_133771.1:11639342-11641312 GCF_003597395.2 Chelonoidis abingdonii | reverse complement strand
AAGGAATAACACTCCCACTGCTTTCCCCTCATCCACAGACCCAGTTATCTCATCATAGAAGGCAATTAGGTTAGTCAGGCATGATTTGCCCTTGGTGAATCCATGCTGACTGTTCCCAGTAAGAACACCACCTCCTGAGCAATGATAGCTAGGTTGAGGGAGACACTGTGTCTGCACTGGGGGTTAGACTGGCCTAGTTACAGCATTCATGGGTGTGGATTTTTCACACCCCAGATTGTTGGAGCTGTGTCAACCCATATTTTAAGTGTAGACCAGGCTTATTACGGTATAATTGTACTTGAATAGTTATCTCAGTAAATTTCCCCATGTAGACAGGCCCTTGGTTGGGTCTGTTCTGCTTTTGTAACTCAGGAATGAAGCCCACCTAACGTAGCTTGCAGTGAAGCGTAAGTACAATGGGTTTAAACAAATATGTTGGCTGATTGTTGTTTTAAAATATTTTTCTCCAACACTTTCTTCCGTTTTCTAAATACACCCAGTTGTTATCAGAAGGCCATTTGTCACTGCAGAGCTCTGGTCACAAGCTCCGGAAGGGAAGAGTTGCAGGTGTCCAGTCACAACTGCACAGTAATAATGGGTGTGCATATTTGGGGTGTTGTACCCAGATCCCAGTCAGTGAGTGGGAGGATAGCGAATTCCACCCCAGGACAGATGAAGGCCTAGTTGTGACCCGCCTTCCAGATGATGTTGTAATATCGTCTCACACTGAAGATACCTCTCCTGGTTGAGGGAACTCCAGTTATTAAGAATAGACAGGTATTAGTAATGGCTGATTCAATCATTAGAAACACAGATAGCTGGGTTTGCAATGACCAGGAGAACCGCATAGCAACTTGCCTTCTTGGTGCCAAAGTTGCGGATCTCTCGAGATATCTATATAGACTTATGTGTACTGCTGGGGAGAAGCCAGTTGTCATGGCACATGTAGGTACCAATGACATAGGGAGAGACAGAAGAGAGGCCCTGGAGGCCAAATTTAGGCTAGTAGGTAAGAAATTGAAGTCCATGACCTCCATGGTAGCCGTCTTTGAAATGTTTCCAGTTCTACACACAGGGCCAGTTAGACAGGCAGAACTGCAGGATCTCAATGCGGGGATGAGACAATGGTGTAGGAAGAAGGGGTTTAGATTTATTAGGAACTAAGGAAACTTTTGGAAAAGGAGGAGCCTATACAGGAAGGATGGGCTCCACCTAAACCAAAATCCAACCAGACTGCTGGCACTTAAAATTAAAAAAGGTCGTAGAGCAGTTTTTAATCTAAGGGCTGTGGGACAGCTGACAGGTGTGAAGGAGCACGTGGTACGGACAGAGACATCCCTGAGGGGAGGATCTACTAATGGAGACTGTCTATGCCCTAGTAAGGAGGAGAGGATGTAAGAAGATAAAATACAGGTAGGATCTGATGAGAAACAGTCAAATGAAAAAAAGTCTCAGTCAGTTGCATCATGTAATGGGAGACAGTAAAAAAGTGATATTTTTAAAGAGCTCATATACCAATGCTAGAAGTCTAAATAATAAGAGCTAGAGTGCCTCCTATTAAATGAGGATATTGATATAATAGGCATCACAGAAATGTGGTGGAATGAGTATAATCAATGGGACACAGTAATACCAAGGTACAAAATATATCAGAAGGACAGAACAGGTCATGCTAGTAGGGGAGTGGTGCTATATGTGAAAGAAAGCAAAGAATCAAATGAAGTAAAAATCTTAAATGAACCGAACTGTACCATAGAATCTCTCTAGATAGTAATTCCATTGAATAATAGACTCATAGACTCATAGGTCAGAAGGGACCAATATGATCATCTAGTCTGACCTCCTGCACAAAGCAGACCACAGAACCCTACCCATCCACCTCTATAAAAACCCCAAGCAGAGAATCCACCAGCAAGTGACCCGTGCCCCACGCTGCAGGGGAAGGCGAAAAACCTCCAGAGCCTCTGCCA
>NC_133771.1:11619990-11639317 GCF_003597395.2 Chelonoidis abingdonii | reverse complement strand
TATGAGTATAATCAATGGGAACAGTTTTCCGGCAACTTAAGTAACAATACCAAGCGTACAAATATACCAGCCTCATTAAGGACAGAACCGCACAGAACAGCGTTCATCGCCCTAGTAGCCGGGAGCAGTCGCGTTGCCTATAGGGCCTGGAAACTGCAAAGCAAAAATCAAATGAAGGTAAAAAATCTAAATGAACCGAACGCTATTATAACCATAGTAGACTCTCTAGATAGTAATTCCAGTTGAATAATATAGAACAGTCTCCATAGACTCATTAGGTCAGAACGGCTGCCAATAGATCATCGTTAGTCTGACCTCGTTCCGGTGTCATTCCTGACAAAGAAGAGGACCACTAGGAAGAACCCTACCCATCCACCTCTGATAAAAACCGCCCTAAGCGCAGAGAAAATCCACCAGCAAGGCCGTCCCCCCGTGCCCAGACCGGGACGAAATGGGCAAGGCGCAAACCTTCCAGAGCCCCGATACTGCCCCAATTTGACGCCGCCCCCCCCGCCCACACTGGAGGAAAATTCACTTCACGACCCCAAATATGCGAAATCAGTTAAACCACGACGAACAAACTTCCTATGAGCATGTGGGCAAGGCAAAGGTACTCGTTACACACTAAAGTCCAAATGGGCTGAGTAGCGGGGACCGGGACACGAGTCGCAACGAGTGAGCCAAACGAATTGCTCCACTGCGCATAACTCCCAATTCATCCCATTCCAACATCCATCGCCGCAGACCATATGAGCAGACCTATCTCGCTTGCATAATCCAAGAAAACAATGCCCAAAATTAAACCATTATCCCTATCAGTATCATCCCCCTCCATAAATTATATATAGCCCTTAGTCTTAAACCAGATTATGTCTCTTTGCCCCATACTCCCCTCAGAAGGCTGATTCCAGAATTTCACTCCTTCTAAGTTTAGAAACCTTCAACTCGCGGACATCTAATTTCAAAGTCTTGAACTTCCCTAATGTCCCAGTATCTAAGCCTATTTGTTCTTGATTGTTCTACATTAAGTACTAGAACCTTAATAAATTCCTCTCCCATCCCCTTCAATTGTTACTAATCCCCACCCTATATATTATAATATAGAGAACAGCATATCCCCCCGCAGCCCTTCTTTGGCCAGGCTTCTAAACAGCTCAGCACCTCTTTTGAGTCTCTCTTCACCTTGACAGATTTTTCGTTTTCCCACTCATCCTAGCGCAATTAGCCCCATCGTCTGAAACCGGCAGGGTGCGCGGGGGCGGAGGGGTGTGAGGTTCATCCTTCCTTAAACGGATGGGCAGCGGTGCCGGAGAGACCAGAAGCTGCACAGACAAGACTATGTCCAGTGAGATCTCATCCAGCGCCTTATACAACCGGGTGTCTAACACCTCCATATCTTGCATGGAGGAAAGTGAGCTCGCGGCGGTGTGGGATGCATGGGGCGTTAAAACCACATTTTGCCTTTTTTTTAATTCCGGGTGTCGAGGAGCCGGGTCGGGGGCGAGGTATCGCGTGGGGGCGCCATTGGGTATTGGCGCAGGAGGATTGGGCGGGGGGGGGGCGGTGGCGGGATATCATCCTGCGATCAATCCAATACCGGGGGGGGCAGCCGAAGGCTTCCGGGCTCTCGGGGCTGGGGGTGGCGCGGTGGCTCGTTGTTTGGTGGGGGCCACACTAATGGGTCGGCGGTACCCAATGTTATATCTAAATTGACCTGTATTATTAATCCCTAAGCTGCCATGACCTGCCGACTCTTTCACTATTAAATTTCGCTTAGCCTATACTATTACTCCAGTATATACAAGTGGTCATCAAGATCCTCCTCGTATGGTATGTCACATCCCTAGGTACGTGTCTTTCTGTCCGTGTTAGCAATATTACCCCCTGCCTTGCCTCTTTGCTATCATCCACAAACTCATGGAGCACATTCCCGCCTCTTTGTGCCCAAGTTCCCCATTACGTTAAAAAGCAGATTAAATAAGATCGGTCGGGGCGCGTCCCAAACCGATCCTTGAGGGAACTCCACTTAGAACCTCCTTCCAGCCTGACAGTTCGACCTCCGTAGACCCATTGGTCTCCCTTTAACCAATCTAATCCACCTTTAATTTTCATATTCATTCCCAATCGTTTTCCAATTAACTAACAATTCCCCATGTGGAACCTGTCAAATGCCTTACTGAAATCTGAGTAAATAGATCCTAGTCGCATTTCCTTTGTCTAAATAATCTGTCACCTTTCCGCCTCCTCCCCCACGAAAGCCAAGTGAGATCAGGTTGGTTTGGCACGATTCTAATCTACCTCTAGTCTAAAACCGATGTTGTAATTCAATTGTCAATTCACCATTGACCTCAACAGTGTCCTTTGCACTACTTTCCCCTTCAGAATATTCTTTTCCAAGACCTTACATACTACAGACGTCAAACTAACAGGCCTTATAGTTACTCTTGGATCACTTTGTTTTCCCTTTTCTTCTTGGAAGATGGCGAACCACGGTTAGCCAATTCTCCATCCTGACCATACAACCCTGAGTTTACCGACTGTCATTAAAAATTCTTGTAGGGCCTAGCAATTTCATTCACCAGTTCCTTAAATATTCTCGATTGGAGATTGTCCAGCGGCCCTGCGACCGGCTTCTGCTGGTCCCCATAACTGTTCAGCTTTTGACTCTCTCTCTACCTCTGATGTGGCCAATAACTCTACCTCCATATACCTCAATTCGGTTTTAACATCTTTCCATCATTCCTAAGCTCCCATTAGCCTTTATTAAGACACAGAAGCCCAAAGAGCGCTTTACTTTAGATTATTGGACATTGCCGAGCGTTATCTTTAAGTCCATTCCATCCTCGAGTGTAAGCCAGTCCCCACTCTTCTCTTCTTTTTTTACATTCTTATTTATGTGGCATAACCCTAACCTAATGAATATAGCCCAGTAGGCGATATATTACGATCACCTGACCAGCGATGTTTATTCCTTCGTGATAGTGACCGGTGAAATCTCAGAGAGATTAGGAGAGGCCTATAAAATAAAAAAAACTCCAATATAATGGCGAATTTCAGACCATCCCCACTATTACTGGCCCGTGCCATATCACCTTAGCGACCAGGATGCCCCAGAGATTAAAGTTTCTCCACACCTTTAAATGGACGGCTTCTGGACTGCTAGTCCTGAACCTGCAAGCGGAGGGGCAATTCTTGCTTTTCATTTCCGCGGGGACAACCAAAAAAAAGCCACCGTGCCGCTAAACAACAAGATAAAAGTTTTCAGAGCAGTGAGCCAGTGAGAATGCCCAAAAAGGCCCCAATTCCTCGCACCCACGTCCTGTAAAAAGGTGCTAAGCTAAACAAAACCTAGTGAGAAAATTTAGAAAAGCGCAGCCATAAACTCTGGCCAATGAAGTTGTAAAAAGATATTAGGAAGGCCCCATAAAAATTTGACAAGACAGCATAGCCAGAAACAAAAAGCTAATAACCAACATTTTTGCTAAGTGCATCAGAAGCAGAGCGAAGCCTGCTAATGATAACCAGACAGAACCTAAAACTGGCCACTGACCATTTGAGATGCTAAAGGAGCCACTCAAAGACGTTCAAGCCCTTGCAGCAGAAAGCTAAATTTATTCCTTTGCCAACTCGCGTTCTTCCAGTGAAGATGGGAGGAAATCCCAAACCTGAGAGCATACTCGTTTTTATAGGGTGCAAAAATTTGAGGAACTGGCTCAGACTGCAGCGTTTCATTTAGAGAGGGTTTTCGAACAAATTCTTGTAAACTAAACAGTAAGTAAGTCACCAGCCGACCAGCAACGATATTACCCCCAAGATCTGGAAGAAACTTCAAATGTGAAATTGCAGGGACTACCTAACTGGCGTTTGTAACTCATCTGTAAATGAGCCCTCTGTACCGAAGAGTGGGAGGATAGCTAATGTGATGTCAATTTAAAAAGGGGGGGCGACACCAGGCCCAAGAAGTGACCAACAATTACAGGCCCGCGGTAAGCCCTGTTTTCAGTACCAGGCAAACTAGTTGAAACTCACAGCCAAACAACTAAATTGTCAGACAAGCATAGCAATGAACATAATTTTTGCTGTGTGGAGGAATAGTCAGATGGTTTTTAAAGGGAAATCAACAATTACCTCCACCCTATAATCTGTATTAGAAGTCTTTGAGGGGGTCAACAGGCATGTGGACAAGGGGGATCCAGTGGATTTAGTGTATTTAGATTTTTACAAAACCTTTGACAAGGTCAGTCCCAAAAGCTATTAAGCAAAGTAAACAGTCATGGGGTAAGTGGAAAGGTCCTCTCATGGACTGGTAACTAGTTAAAAGATAGGGGTATCTGGCACTGGTCACTGTCAGAAGACAAAAACAACAAGGAATCTGGTGGCACCTTAAAGACTAACAGATTTATCTGGGCATAAGCCTTTGTGAGTAAAAAAAACACTTCTTCAGTAGAGTGAAAATTACAGATGCAGGCATTATTATACTGACACATGAAGAGCAGGGAATTACCTCACAAGTGGAGGACCAGTGCTGACAGGGCCAATTCAATCAGGGTGGATGTGGTCCATTCCCAATAATTGATGAGAAGGTGTCAATGCCAGGAGAGGGAAAGTTGCTTCTGTAGTGAGCCAACCACTCTCAGTCCCTATTAAAGCCTAAATTAATGGAGTTAAATTTGCGAATGAATTTTAGTCCTGCAGTTTCTCTTTGAAGTCAATTTTTGAGGTTTTTTTGTTCAAGTATGGCTACTTTTAAATCTGTTACAGAATGTCCAGGGAGATTGAAGTGTTCTCCTACTGGCTTTTGAATGTTACTATTCCTGATGTCAATTTGTGTCACTGCTATGGGTACCTGCATAGCCCCACTGTACTCCAACATTTTTATGGCTGACTTAGAACAACGCTTCCTCAGCTCTCATCCCCTAATGCCCCTCCTATACTTGTGCTACATTGATGACATCCTCATCATATGGACTCATGGAAAAGAGGCCCTTGAAGAATTCACCTGGATTTCAACAATTTCTACCCCACCATCAACTTCAGCCTGGACAAGTCCACACAAGAGATCCACTTCAGGAAACTACAGTGCAAATAAGTGATGGTCACATAAACACCACCCTATACCGGAAACCTACGGACTGCTATATTTACTTGCATGCCTCCAGTTTCTATTCAGGACACATCACATGATCAGTTGTCTTAGGGTGACCAGATGTCCCAGTTTTATAGAGACAGTCCTGATTTTGGGGACTTTTTCTTACATAGGCACCTATTAACCTCCACCCCCGTCCCGATTTTTTTCACTTGCTATCTGGTCACCCTAAATTGTCTACAGCCAAACCCTAAGATACAACCAAATTTGTTGTTTTTGTGAATACAGTCTAACATGGCTACCCTCTGATACTTGTCGGAAGACACGATACTGGGCTAGATGGACCTTTGGTCTGATCCAGTATGAAAGTTCTTATGTTTTTATGTCTTAATATTGATTTAATTCTGGTCAATATTATCAGTAATAAACCAAGCAAATGAGTCAAATGACTTTATGTTGCAGCATTATACGCTTTGAAAAAATGTACAGAATCACTAAGGAATGTGAAATGGCTTTACATGAAGAAACTCTCCAACCTTCAAAATAGACAATTCTGCTGGCAGCTCAAAGTGCTGACAGAGAAACTGCCACTTGAGGAAGGACACAGAGTTGTGTCAAGTTGGCCAAGGACCTCACGGCAGAGAGGCCTATGGAAAGTGGCCTGCAGAAGTAAGTTGCTGATCTTGAGCTAAATCAGCAGGTGTCTGTTATATGTCCCAATATATTTTATACAAACCTCTGTGGCCTAACACGTCTTACACAATCTGAGATGGCACAATATATTTTGCGCAAAGACCATGGAGTTTTCCCAACACAGAAAGAAATTGCAAGAATTCCAGCCACCAGACTGTGGTTGGAACTTCAAATCTTTCTCATGTGCAGGGGTCACTTTCTGATTGGTTCACAGCAGCTTTGTCAAGAAGAATCCAAGTCTTCACAGACTGTATAAAACAGACTGTTTGTGTCAAATCCTCACTTCCTGAAGCTGAGAGAGACGGCGAGTGGGATTGACATCACCTGGCTACAGAGAACGCCCCTAGTCTGGTAACTGCTAAATTCTCTTCCCTTGTGCTCACCCTATTAACTCCTCTTTTAAAGTTCTATCTAGGGGAATGGCTATGAGATCCAGAAAGAGAAGAAGAACACAGCTGTCATAACCCCTTGAGTGAATGACCCACCTGAGTGAACTTTCTAGTAATCTGAAGAAACCATTCTGGCCTGGGTCACTGTCATGGAGAGCTGGAGAACATGGCTTCTTCATGCCAGTTTTAGCAGATTAGGAGCAAAATTCCACTCATTGTGTTTACCTCCCAAAAAACTTAGTTATTTTAAAGCTATCTGAGGTGATATCATTTAGTTATCTGAATTCCCTTTATCCAGAAATATTAGTTATCTGAATGCACAGTGTGATCCCTGTGTAGTGGTATGTTAGCTAATCATCCTCTGATGAACTAACCTTAGGACTGTGAGAGCTGAGATTTGGGAGGATTTCCAGAGTTAGAAATGAGGACAAGAAAAAAAAGGAAGAATTAGGGAGACAATAGGTGGGGAGGGAAAGAAAAACCATAAACAAAGAAGAAAGAAAGAGATGAAGTGGGTTAAGATAAAGACTGAAAGGAGAAGCGTTCAAGGAGAGAAAGGACAAAGGGAGACAGGACAGGAGTCATGGCAAAGAGACCAGAGCAGGAGGGAGAGGAACAAAGAGAGGCAGAGGAGAGTAGAGGATAGAAAAAGGCAAGGAAAGAAGGCGGGTGGGGGGAGTAGCCACAGGAAACAGGAGTCCCTTTTGTTGCTTCCTGAGGGTGTCAGGACACTGATAGGCCTTAGCTCCACAAGTGCTAATAGAAATAGTGAGGGGGTAGGGCTGGCTCACTCCCCTGGGATTGTCAGAGCTAGGAATCGCTCAAGCAACACCACGGAGGCTCCTGTCTCCTGCAGTTCCTCACCCTCTTTCCCCCTCTCTCATCTGTCTTTTCTTCCCCTTTTCTATCTTCTACTCTCTGCCTCCCTTTGTGCTCTGTCCATGCAGCAACTTGGGAACTGCCATCACCACAGCATGCAGGGGCAAAATGGAAATGAGCGTAACCCCTTCCTCTTCTGCTACCTCTGGCTTTAGCACTAAATTCATTAGCACTCCTTATGTTTATCCAAATGCCTGATTATCCAAATTTGGAATATCCCTCAGGCCAGTTGGATAAACCAGAGTGTTCTGTAATAGAATGTGTGATGTATACATGTCTTTCACTTGCAAACTGAATCTTAGTTGTCTAGAAATTTAGGGTAGCTCAGTATGCAATTATGAGTGTTAAAGTCCAGAAATATTTGTAGAAGCAAATGTCTCCTCCATAGAGGATAGCTGAGAGACACTCTTAGTGTTTCAGAGTTTAACCTAGATATCATATAGAATTTATCATTGAGAAAAATTGACAGCTTTTTTCCCAAAAGCAGGAAGAAGCTTTGAACTGACTGGCAAGCTAATGATCCCACTGTCTGAATATTTAGTTAACCTTGAATATTTAGTTCAAGTAGCCACAGAGCAAAGAATACTGGTAAAATTCTAGAGATATTCAGATTGTTTTAATAATTATCAGCATAAAGTGTGAAAATTAATTGAATTGTAATTCTTAATCTTAAGTAACTTGTCTGATTTTCTAAACTGTAACTTTAGAGCTGTTTTTTAGAACTGTCAGAGGTGCTCCCATAATTCCGCTGGGGAACACTTTTGATTAGCAATGGATAAGAATCTGCCCTAAAGGATTCATAGATTCTGTTGGTATCAAAGTTACCTGCCCAACACAATGCAGAACTAGGGTAAAGTTTGTCTATGTAAAACAGCTGTGATAAGGCTTTGAATGAATTGATGTGATCTGTTACCTTTTAGTAAATTGTAGCATCAAATCAGGAATTCATTGTTATAAATTTCATAAACATGAACAGACAACCATCTTTCTTGTGCTTTCTGCAGTTTCTAAATTGCTTTCAATTTTGCCTTGGCTAATAAAATATGTAAATGAGTGATAATTCTCTAGTCTCTACTTTGGCTAAGGAGAAAGAGATTACCACAAGAAACCTTATTTAAGACACTGAAAAATTAGTTACAAAACATGTTTGTGAAATGTATTTTGCCTCACTAACTGTTTCTCTCTAAAATCCATCTATGATTTCTTTGGAGCTGTACATAAGAACGGCCCTACTGGGTCAGACCAAAGGTTCATCTAGCCAGCATCTGTCTACCGACAGTGGCTAATGCCAGGTGCCCCAGAGAGAGTGAACCTAACAGACAATGATCAAGTGATCTCTCTCCTGCCATCCATCTCCATCCTCTGACAAACAGAAGCTAGGGACACCATTCCTTACCCATCCTGGCTAATAGCCATTTATGGACTCAACCACCATGAATTTATCCAGTTCTCTTTGAAACACTGTTATAGTCCTAGCTTTCACAGCCTCCTCAGGTAAGGAGTTCCACAAGTTGACTGTGCGCTGCATGAAGAAGAATTTTTTTTTATTTGTTTTAAACCTGATGCCTTTTAATTTCATTTGGTGACCTCTAGTTCTTGTATTATGGGAACAAGTAAATGACTTTTCCTTATCCACTTTCTCCACATCACTCATGATTTTATATACCTCTATCATATTCCCACTTGGTCTTCTCTTTTCCAAGCTCAAGAGTCCTAGCCTCTTTAATCTTTCCTCATATGCAACTGTCATAAGTAGATAGGTAAGGTAAGGGTTAAGTTTCTTTTACCTGGAAAGGGTAACCAAACACTTGACCAGAGGACCAATCAGAGAACTGGATTGTTTAAAGTCAGGGGCGGGAATTTGTATACTTGGGGTCTTTGTTGTTTTCTCGGCTATGGGTAAACAAGTTTCCTTCTAACTCTCTCTTATCTCAAATATTCTACTAAAAGTCTGTGAGTACAAAGGAAAGCAAAGTAATTCGGCTATGAAGAGCTTTGTGTTGTATGTACAGATGTGGATTGCTGTGTCTTTGTTGCTTCCTTGGCTGTGAGGGACACGCTTTCTTCTAACTCCATCTTATCTCAAAGTTTCTCCTAAACATCTGTGAGTACAAAGGAAAGCAAAGTAAATCAGCTAGATGCAGCTTGTGTTGTATTAACATTGTATGTGATTTGTGGACTGGTTTAATCGGGCTATCTAAATCAGACTGTGTATCATATTTTCTATAAGCAAAGAAGCCTGTATTGAGTTTAATGCAAGATATTGTTTATATTTCTTTCTTTTTTCTATACAGTTTTCTTTTAAACCTTGTGGAAGTTTCTTTCTAGTGAGGCAGAAGGGGGAGGGAAAAGCCCAAACTCTGTGTCTCACTTCCTATTGTCCAGGCGAGAAAAGGCTGGCAGGACAAAGAGGGGAATCTCTTGTTGTGAGCTGACTAGGTGAATGCCCTAGCCTCGGGGAAGCGTAGATATTGCCTTCTCCGGTTGTATCAAGGAGTGAAGTATGGATTGCCACCGGCTACCCAGGGAAAGGGGGGGAAGCTGGAGAGGAGAGAGAGGAGAGACCCAGGGGTCTGGTTTGGGGGTCCCCAAAGGAATGGGTTGGGGACACCAAGAGAGGAAAGGGGGTCAGGCCCTATAATATCCTGACCTGTGGCAGCGAGAATACCAAGCTGGGTAGTGAGTGGGGGAGTTTCAAATAAAGCCCCAGATTTTGGATTGCTAAATCCAGGTTTGGGACAGGAGGTTTATTACGCAACCTTCTCCAAACCCCTATCTTTTAGTTGCCCTTTTCTGAACACTTTCTAATGCCAGTATATCATTTTTGAGGTGAGGAGACCACATCTGTAAACAGTATTCAAGATGTGGGCGTACCATGGATTTATATAAGGGCAATAATATATTCTCAGTCTTATTATCTATCCCCTTTTTAATGATTCCTAACATCCTGTTTGCTTTTTTGACTGCATCTGCACACTGCGTGGACATCTTCAGAGAACTGTATAGATAACAATCATTATAAGAGATTACAGAACATATAAATGTCATTTGGATTAAAATAATATTTCTAGAATTCAGCATATGCCCATGATCTGTATATATAGGGACTCTGACTCCTCTTTGTCTTGGTGTCTCCTGTGTCCAGTTACAGAGTTCCCAGCTGACCTTCTGCCATGAAGATCCTTTATCTGCTGGTTGCTATTTTCTTTCTGGTGCTTCAGGGCATGCCAGGTAAGATATAAATGTAAGCGAGGGATGATGAAGAGGGATCTCTGGGAGCCTAAGGTTTCCTAATGCTTTCCATTAGAAACAAGTTTCTGACCTTTTTCTTAGGAGCACTAGTACCTCTGCAGTTTACATGGAATTTGGAGAGGTAACTGTTCAGAGATCTGGATTATGTCTTTGCTGCCCCCAAAGAAAAAAATGTTTGACTGAATTATGCCCAGTGGAAAAAAAAATCCATAGTGTTTTTCTCAAATCTTTCTGAGGCTTGCTGCTTAAGCCACTCCATATTATACCTGCATTGCACATACTCTTCCTCTAACAGGCAATGACAAAAGTTTGTGCTCAAATAAATTTGTTAGTCTCTAAGGTGTCACAAGTGCTCCTGTTCTTTTTGTGGACACAGACTAACACAGTTGCTACTCTAAAAATGACAAAACTGACTATCAGAATGGGATATAAATAAAATGAAGTGTGAGGAGGAGGGATGTGAAGGAGGAGGGATGTGATATAAATAAAACAAAGTGTGAGAAGGAGGGATAGCTCAGTGGTTTGAGCATTGGTCTGCTAAACGCAGGGTTGTGAACTCAATCCTTGAGGGGGGGAGGGATTTGGTCCCCCTTTGAGCAGGGGGTTGGACTAGATGATCTCTAGAGGTCCCTTTCAACCCTAATAATCTATGATTCCATATACACTTTGGTTTAGGATAACGTACATGGAGTTCAGAGGCAGGAGATTGTGAATTAACTTCTGCAGCAGGCTAGTGTTCATAATTCTGTGCCTGCCACAAACTGTATTATACAGTCAGGTATCATAGCCCACTGGCAGGTTACACAGGTGGGAACAGAACCCAGACCTTTAAAATGGCAGGCTCTCATCTCAGGGTCTTAACCACACTGTTTCTAAGAATCTATCATTACTATATGCTTGGCTGCTTTCTAAGAAATTATATAATCGGAGGGTGGGAGAGTGTCTTCAATCATGGCAATGTATCTGTGTAGGTCAGTGTTTCTTAAATACAGCCACCATGTCCACATGCGGCCACCAGAGGCTTTTCTTGTGGCCACAGTCACCTAGGCTGTCATGGGGGGGAGTGCAAAGTAGCAGCCCCTCCTCCTCCCTGTAGCTCCTGGATGCACAGCCCTAGCGTTGGTTGCTGGGGCCAGCAGCAGGAGTTGGGCCCTGTCTCCCTCTGAAGACACCTGGGACACAACGCTGGAGGAGCAGGCAGCCAGCGAGTTCCCCACCTTCCCTGGGGTGGTGGGGCAGCAAGCTCTGGCTGAGGAGCTTTGGGCTTCAGCCCTGGGCTATGGCTGCTGAGTGGCAGGCCCCAGGCTCCAGCCACGTGGCTTCAGCCTCCATCCCTGGACCCGGTCCTTCAGCTGCGGGGCTTTGGGTTCTGGATGCAGGGCTTCGGGCTTAATTTGTCCCTAGGCTTGCCAGGACTGAGTAAACCACCTGTAAAAGTGATACTTATATGTTTGTCAATATCACTTTTCATAACAGACTTACTAGCTAGCAATAAATAAATTGAAATGATTTGGCCATGTCTATGTGCATATTTATTTGGTTTTCCTAAAGCTAATTAAGTATTTTAGGAAAAAGTGTGAGAGCGGCCACCAGCAAGAGTTAGTGGCCGGACTCTGAGGCCACCAATAAATTTGTCCTGAGAACCGCTGGTTTAGGTTGCCCAACAACCTTCAGTTCAAAATGTTCTAACCTAAATATTCTACAAGCTTTGGGTGTGCACATTGGGGCTGGATTTTCAGAATAACAGGCCCTTCGAGTGTAACCAAAACTTGACAACTGGTCATGAAGACATTATTTCAAAGCTAATTTTTAGAAAAAAACATAGACAGGCATGCATTGAAACCAGAAGGGATTTTTTCAAGCTTGTCTCTTTCAAAAATGTGTAGTCATCCAACCTGATGCTGAGCCAATTCAACCCTACTTCACCAAATTGCATTTGTGATACTGCCTGGCACATTGCTGCTAGAGACAGAGGGAATCAAACCCACAACAGCAGCCACCTAGAGAACATGGCGATCTGAGCAGCTGCTTCCTTTCCATCACTTAAAGGCCGAGGGCAGCACAAGACACCATACTGAGAGCTACAGTTCTCAACTCTGCAGCCCAAGGGCCAGCACCCCTCTTTAATTAACTTTCTCCATTCTCTTCTTAGTGGCAGCCAATGAAAGGTCGCAGAACTACACTCATCTCAACAGCACTAAAGCTGTGATACATTTTTGGACTTGATCTTTTGGGCTGACTTGGCCAAGCGTCAGTGAATGAGAAATGCCTGTCCTCTTGAAATCACCATGCTTATTTACCTGGCTCTGCAGAATGATGACGGACTCTTTTTCTTTCTGCAGAATTCTCTGAGGCTCAGAATCCCTTCAAGCTCTGTAAATACCGAGGAGGTTCCTGCTCCTATAAGAGATGTCCCTTCAATTCTAAAGTCGTTGGCATATGTGGTGGACGTTTTGTGTGCTGTCGCAGGTAAGTTCAAGATTCGGCAAGGCAGACATTGCAGTGTGAACAGAAATGCCTGTTCCTCTCCTTTCTACATCTGAGCTGTTGTTTAATGCTCTTGGAGGCTCAGCAGATGTGGGCCACGGGCAGGGGTCAAAGGAGGCTTCAAGCATATTTTGTGCTGCTCACATTCTAGGCCACCTGGGAGCAGGAGTGGCCTCAGCATGTATTAGAACAGTGTTTCACAAACCGTTGTACTGGTGATCCCTTTTGCATAGTAAGCCTCTGCGTGTATAAATTAAAAACACATTTTTATATATTTAACACCATTCTAATAGCTGAAGAAAAGTGGGGTTTGGGGGGGAGGTTGACAGCTCGTGACCCCCCCAGGCAATAACCTCGCGACCCCTTGAGAGGTCCCAACCCCCAATTTGAGAAACCCTGTATTAGAACATCTCATTGGCTTCTATTGCATATAGCACCCTTACCTGGGCTCCTGGACAGCCTGCAGCAGCCCAGATTCTCTGTAGTGCTCAGTGCTACTGGGAATGTCCCCTTATACCTGACAGCCCCCAGCAATATCTCCAGCACCGCCCCATCATTTGCAACAGGGACAGCATAGACCTATTATGGCAACCATGCGCTGCTCATGCTTTGGAAGAATTTTCCGCAAACCTCTTAATGGCACTTTTAAAGCCTCCATATGCTGCCAAAGCTTCATATATACAAAGGAATTGGTGCCCAAAGCTACCATTGTCTACATTGCTTTTAAATTTTTGAATCAGAAATCAAGCAGGAAAAACAAAAGTCTGGAGGAGAGCATGTAGAGGATGTGCCTACTGTGTATCAGCGTGCAGCAGAAGTGAAGGCAAAAGTTAGAAATAGAACAATAACTACCACAAATGAGATACAGAGGAAATTGGAAGTAATGAAATGCAGCAATATGAAAAGGGAAGCTAGGACAAGAGGGAAGAAACCAGAGCTGGGAGGGCTAAGGACTAGAAAGCATTTTATTAAAATAACAGAAAGAAAAGAAATCTTTACAACGTTATGGATCCATTTCTATATAGTGGGGAAAAATGTGAATAATGAGGCCCAGACAGCAGAAGTGTTCACTAAATATTTCTGTTCTGTATGCAGAAAGAAGCAGGTTGAGGTACTGATATTACATGAGGATGGTGACTTCTATCTAGTCCATTAGTAATTAAGGAGGATGTTAGCATCTACTAGGGATAAACATTTTTAAATCAGCACACCTAGATAATTTCTGTCACAGACTCTTCAAAGAGTTAGGTGAGGAGATCTTTGTTCCACTGATCATTTCTGAAACATTTTGGAATGTTGGGGAAATTCCAGAAGATGGGAAGACTGATACTCTTATGCCAGTAGACACAAAGGACAGGCAAGATGACCCAGGAAACTAGAGGCCAGTGAGCTTGACATCAATCCCTGGCAAAATAATAGAAAAGATGATTCAATCAATAAAAGATTAAAATTAAGAATATAGTTAATGTCAGTGAACAGGGATTTTAGCATATTCAGTCTTGCTAAAAAAAACTACTTTTTGTTCAGATTACTTTGAAGTTAGTATTTCAAGTTAACTGCCAGGATATAACATAATTATATTATTGCAAAAAGCTTGGCTTGCACTGCACAAGATTCTGAATAAAAACCTAGCACCATGCAATCTCAGTAAAACGCACATTAATAAATAATATAATATACTTCTCAATGGGGAATCATTATCTAATGTGGGTGCCTCCAGAGATTTGATTAAGGTGTTTCAGTATATTTACAGGGAGAAAATACCAGATTCTCAAGGGCTCTTTAATCTAGCAGAGAAGGCAGAACAGGAACCACTGGCTGAAAGCTGAAGCCAGACAAATCAAGTTAGAAATAACAGAAAAATGTTTACAATGAGGATGTTTAACCATTGGGACAAGCTATCAAGGAAATGAGGTATTCTCCATCACTTGGTGTCTTCAAATCAAGGATGGATGCCTTTGTGGAAGATAATCAAATACAAGATGCTGGGCTCAATATAGGGGTAACTGCAGGGAAATTCTATGGGCTATGTCTTACAGGAGGTCAGACTAGATGATTTATTGGTCCCTTCTGGCGTTAAAATCTATGACATTCTGGGAACAAAGTGGCTGCTGTCTGCAGGAACTTGGTGTTTAAAAAGCTTTCAAACTGTAAAGCTACAGCTTTATAATAAAGAAAAGCCTAAGAGTTCAGTGTACAGTCTTAACCCTTTATCGTTCCTCTTTGAAAACCAGGGGAGGTAGTTGTAAAAATCTTGGTGACGTCAATGTGAACACGATTCAGAACGTTTTCCAATGGGTTTAAACATCAAGGTTCCTATGTAAAGTTAGACTGGCCACACTGTAAATCTCTACAAATGAATTCCATGTGCTGGAGTTAACCAGGAACCCCTTCACTCGCCATAGTGTTGCTTGGGAATTCCTTTGAAATCAAACATCATATTATTCCTGTTCTATGGGAAATCATCACAAAATCTGATTCTCTTTTCTTTGTACAGACGATTTTTTGGCTGATTGTCTAGGCAGGACTTCTGGGAATCCGGCAGCCAGACACTTGTTTCTAAATTCATCAGATTCTGCTTCAATGGAACCCTGCAGTGGCATTCATTTGGACTGGAAAGAATCTCCTGAGCTGGAGAAATCCCAGAAGGGAGCCTTGTATCGCCCTTATAAGATTTGTTACTCTCCTTTTAACAAAAAATATTTGGTTTGAAATAATCTTGCTGGTGTGTCGATGGGAGGCAAGGGGTCTGTTTCTATCATTTGTCATCCTTACAAATCCGTCTTGTTTCATGTTTTAAAATTTAAAATAAAATACCATGAAAACTGCCCTTTATCACGTTATTTCCTCACCTGGCTGTTTATAGACCATGGTCCACACATGTGTGTAGGTTTCAGTCAATTTCTGTGGGTAGATTTTTAATTTTTACAACTTGTAGAAATCCTTTCAGTTTGTGGTGTCAGAGGAGCTGGGTCCAGTCACAGACTGACTGTACGGAGTGTAACACCCACCGTGGAGCTGCATGGCCTGTAGACCCTCTCCCTATGTTCCAAAACTCATCACCCGCACTGAGGAGAACAGAGGAAATCAGCCCAGTCTGGATTCCAGTGTAAGGCCTGATTCTCCTTCCTGTTACACAGACTGCCCCAGTTCATTACATTTAAAACATCGCCCAGCTGACTGGTCACTGGGCTGAGGTGGGTTGCTGGAGACAGGTGAGATGGAACAATAAGGTGTCTGGGGCTTTCCTTGGGTTGTAGGTGGGGCCTTGGGTTGCCCCCGGTTATATTCGCTCCAACTGCTAGTAGTTTTTTTCTTTTCTGTCACGTCCACCCATTTGGCTCCAATCTCCCCCGCCTCGGTTACAGTTTTGGGCTTCCCATCTAGGATGTACCTATCTATTTCCTCAGGAACACCTTCTAGAACTGCTCCATTGCATTAGGAAGACAGCTCTTCCAGAGAGTAGCACTTGCTCCTGATTCCAGCATTCCAATTCTTTCCAATGATGGTACGTGATCGGTAAAATTCTGTATCACATCTGGTTTCCACCTTAGCCTCTAATCACCACTGGCATTGCTCAGGTCGTTGCTCCATTCTCAATCTGGCTTGGTTTTAAAAGTTTATAATCATTCATGTTCTCCTTAGCATTTCAGCTGCCACCTCTGCTTAAGGTCCACTGAGCTATGGCCTCAGCTCTATCATGTACTGGTCTGTAGGGATGCTGTACCCATGGCAGGCCCTTTCGAAATTTTCTAAGAAAGGCCTTCAGTATCGTCACCTGTCTTGTAGGGTGGGAATTTTTCTGGGATGGGAAACAGTACCTGGAGAAAAGGTTGTTAGGGTTGGCTGAAAACTCCTGCTTTAGCCTTGCTAATTCCAAGGGCATGCTTGTGGGCCTCCCTCTGGATCTGCCATAGCCTCTGATGGTCAGCCTCTTTGGGTTTCTCTTCTTTTCCTCTTTTTCTTTCTTCCTCCATCTCTTTTTTTCTCACTTCTAACGCAAACTCACAGCTTTTATACTTGGACTTCTCAGAATGAAAAGAAACCCAGAAAACTGGTTTGTAACTTTGTTCTTTTGCAAAATGTTAAAAATTTACCCTTCCAGCTATGCCCAGTGGAATCCTTTCTAACAAAAGCTTGTTAGAAAACCTTTATCTGTTTGCCTTTCAGTGCATCTCTCCTTCACTGCTTCCCCAGCATCTCAAAGGAGGGGAAAAAAATCTGCTTTTGGTTTCCTAAAAAAATCCTCACCGCTGTACCATGTCAAGGTCCTTCCCCCACTCTGAACTTTAGGGTACAGATGTGGGGACCTGCATGGACACTTCTAAGCTTAATTACTAGCTTAGATCTGGTATCACTGCCACCATCCAGAATTTTCAGTGTCTGGATCACTCCTTCTCCCCCCAAAACCTTCCCCTCCCTGGGTAGCCTTGAGAGACTCTTTCACCAATTCCCTGGTGAGTCCAGATCCAATCCCCTTGGATCTAAAAACAAGGAAAAATCAATTAGATATTAAGAAAAAGGCTTTTAATTAAAGAAAAGAAAGGTAAAAGAAAACCCTCTGGGAGATATTAGCATACCAACTACTCTCACAGACAACAGATTCAAAACACAGAGAATGTTCCCCTGGGCACAATTTAATTACACAAAAAAATACCCAGTTTGATTCTACCTCTAATTGCATAAGACAGGTTACAAAGAAATAAACATAAACCTATTTATTCCTTTCTAAAAACTTACTACTCTGATAAGAGACTGGTTCCTTGATCTTTTTCACTCCGGCTGAAACTGAAACTCTCAACAAAGGAAAAACTTCCCTCCTTCCTTTTGAAACATCTTGTTCCCCCATTGGTCCCTCTGGTCAGGTGTTAGCGAGGCTAGGTGAACTTCTTAACTCTTTACAGGTCAAAGAGGCATTAACCCTTAACCATCTGTTTATGACAGAGGGTGTTTAACCACTGGGACAATGGACCAAGGAAATGAAGTATTCTTCATCTTTTGGTGTCTTCAAATCAAGGGTGGATGCCTTTGTGGAAGATAATCAAATACAAGTTGCTGGGCTCAATATAGGGGTAACTGCAGGGAAATTCTATGGGCTATGTCTTACAGGAGGTCTGACAAGATCATTTATTGGTCCCTTCTGGCATTAAAATCTATGACATTCTGGGAAGAAAATGATTGTTGTCTGCAGGAACTTGGTATTTATAAAGCTTTCAAACTGTAAAGCTACAGTTTTATAGTAAAGAAAAGCTTAAGAGTTTGGAGTTACTGACACCTGAGGGTGGGTGTAAGTTTGTGTGTGTGAAGAGAAGGTAAAAGAGTTAATAAGGTAAAGTATTTTCAAACAAGTTAACTTAAAATATTGCAACTGGACACATGTCCTGGTCCTCCCTCAAGGGTTCTTCCAGACAGACCTGGTGTGAAGAATATTTGAGTGGAAACTGACAAATTCATTAAAATTGCAGTCAGACCAGCACCGTGCAGCATGTCTTTGGGCTTCCTTACAGTATATGGGGTCCTGATGCTGCTAATATTAATGCATATGAGGAGCTACATTAAAATACAGCAGCTTGTGTATGAGAGCTCACAGACTGGGCATGCTGTAACACATCAGTGTGCTAGGCACTATCTTGCCCAACAGATTGGGGAATGAAGCAGCCATCTCCAGAAGGCAGTTCATGGGTTTCTAGACACTGAAGGTCCAGGCTTTCTAGCTGGGGCTGTAACAGACTCCCATTTTCTGTATTTCAGGCACAGAGGGGACATGTAACACACACTGACCAGTGGGTGACACAGGCGTATTATCAGAACCGCTCACTCTTCTAATTAAACAGCACCAGTCCACAAAGGATTTAAAGCCAATTAAGAGCTCATGAACCCTTCTGTCATTGACGCGTCTCAGTACAGAGTCTTAGCCCTTAACCAAGGGAGGTAGTTGTAAAAAGCCTGGTGATGTCAATGTGAACACGATTCAGAAGGTTTTCCAATAGTTTAAACATCAAGGTTCCTATGTAAATTTAGACTGGCCATATTGTATCTCTCTAGCCCTTTGTATTCATGTTCTGACTGTTTCAACACTATTAGCCATAAACTATTCAGGACAACCAGTTGGAAGATATTAATGTTGTATCAAGTACGGCTCCCCAAGAAGCAGTTGGGAGGTTGAGAGGTTTTCCTATCTACTAAAACACCAGAGACACAGATCAGGGGCAGGCAATGTCTGTCATAAACAGATAGCTAAGGGTTAATGTTTCTTTTACCTGTAAAGGGTTTACAAAGGGAACCAAACACCTGACCAAAGGACCAATCAGGAAACCGGATTTTTCAAAGTGAGGGAGGGAACTTCTGGGTGTGTTTTGTCTTTGTTCTGTGTGTTTTTTTCTCTCGGCTATGAGGGAAGAGCTTTTTTGTTTCTATCTCCAAGCTTCTTTCTACCCTTCTGTTCCCAAGTTGTGAGTACAAAAGGAAAAGCAATAGGTTTATATTGTATTTTGTATTTACATGTGTGGAGTTGCTGGAATGTTTAAATTGGATATCTTTT
>NC_133771.1:11551340-11611574 GCF_003597395.2 Chelonoidis abingdonii | reverse complement strand
GATAGGTGATTGTTATTTTCTTTTAGCAATGCCCATGTGTTATGTATCTTGCTGCAGTGTTCATGTTATGTTGTTTTTTTTTCTTTTTTTATAAAGCTTTCTTTTAAATTGTTGGATTTTCTTTCTAGTTAGGAAGGGTTATGGCTCTTCTGTGCAGGGTACGTCTCTCTCAGGGAAAGATGGGGGGGGAGAAGAGGGGGAATGTTCGTTCTCTCTGTTTTGTGTTTTCTGATTGAGCAGGGAATTCTGTATCCGGGCGGGAATCTGGGAGGAAGTAAAGGCAGGAAGGGAGTGGGTTTTTCTTGGGTGGGGCTCAGGGATCTGAGTCGTTTGGGGTGTCCCAGGAAGGGTTTGGGAGGGACAGAGGTTTATAGGTATCGTCCTGGTTGGTGCGCGAAGAATAGTCAGCTTCGTGGTAATTAAGCTTGGACGGTTCATGCTAAGACCAGATTTTGGCGCTAGGTTCCAGTTTGGACGGGCTTATTACTGTAGCAGGGCCTCTTGGGCTCGCGTGAGATCGGGAGTACTGGAGTGACCTGCTAGAACTGCTCGCCACTTTCCTGGTTGATTTCACTGAGCATGTCCAGGCGCACGCTAGCATCAGCCGGGGCTGCGAGTGCGCTACATGAATGGAGTCAGTTTATATTAGGTCGGTGGGATTTCCCTTCACTTTCAAGAGTACTTATTTTCCTAGTATTATCCTCATTTGTTTAGCTGTGCACGGTTTGTGTGGTGACTGTGGGTGAACAACGAATCTGATGAGAGTTGTCCTTTGCGCAGTTGGCTTAACGATAGTTAAGGGTTAATGCCTCTTTTACCTTAGGTTAGAGGTACCTAGCCAAGCGAAACCTGCCAGAGAAACCTATGATAGGGAACGACGTTTCACGGAAAGAGGGATGTTGTGCTTTGTTTAGTAGTGTTCAGTTTCAGCCGGAGTGCCTGATCAAAGAACCGCCTTTTCGAATCGGACGTTTCTAAGAGCCACGTCTACCTATGGGATATATCGAATTAGCTAAATCGGTTTTCTTAAATGTTTATAACGTCGAGTGTGTGCGTCCACTGCACGTTAATTCCCGTGTGTGGTCTGGTCCAGGCTAGGTCGATTTTGGAGTGGTCTGTGGGTACCGTTTCGTAGCTTCTAGTTCCTCAGTTGCCGCCCTGGATTTGGGTTGGAAGCCCGTGCCTGATGGGGCGAAATCATTGTCGGTGGTGGTTCTGGTCGCCTACCCCCCTCCCTTTGTGACGCAGCGACCCGTTTATGCCCTTTTTCCCTGAGGTGACTTGGAACGCCTAAGAAGCAAGCCTGGACCTGCTGAGATCATACGCTATCATTGTGACTTGTCGACACTCGACGCACTTTCTGTGTTTTGCTGAGCATGAACTGCAAAGGCGGGGGGGGGAGGGCTACGCGTGCACGGCGACGAGGCGATGGGACGTGTGAACTGAATTCTCCTACCTGGGCCCTGCGTTTTGGAAGCTATGTGGTATGGGGCAGGTTCACCCTTGAACGCCGATTTGGGGCGTGGAACAGCACGACTGGTGGAGACCGCTGTTTTGATGTTGTGGGCGTTCCCGTGGCTGCCAAACTTTCGCTGTAGGCCTTTCTTTGACTTGTGCTGCCTTTCCTGCTGAACGCATATTACTGAGATGAGGCGCCTCACGTGGGAGGAGCGCAGGGGGCATTGGCCTTGGAAGTTGGCACGTCAGAGCTCCGGTCAGTCGGATCAATTTGGAGTGGGCCAATCTTACTGTATCTTCTTCTTTTTTTTAATAGGTTTATGTTTATTTTCTTTGTAACTTGTCTTGGTACCATTAAGGGAATTATCAAAATTGAGTATTTGGGTATTTTTTGTGTAACTAAGTTTTTGCCCAGGGGAACATCCTCTGTGTTTGGAATCTGTGGTCTGTGAGAGTAGCTGGTATGCTAATGTCTCTCAGAGGGTTTTCTTTTACCTTACTTTTCTTTAATTAAAAGCCTTTTTCTTAATACCTGATTGATTTTTTCCTTGTTTTTAGATCCAAGGGGGTTGGATCTGGATCTACCAGGAGCTGGTGGGAGAAAGGAGGAGGGATGGTTAATTTCTCCTTGTTTTAAGATCCAGCAGGTGGGCCCGGGTTCCCCCAAAGCTCCCAAACCTCTCAACTCCTGATCAGACATAGGAGGAATTGACCTGGACTGTGGATTCCATCAGAGGGGAAGGTCTCTGGTCTGTTCCCTGACCCACTTGGTGGATCAGCAGAGACTGCGAGGATCGTTCTTCCTTTTTCCCATTTGGCCAGTGATGAGGTTAGCTGAGTCAACAGCAGATTTGAGCCACAAAATTGGTAAACTGAGGGCCACCATGAATCTCTCAGGAGAGCAAATCCGCCAATAAATGCAGGACCCACCAAGGCAGAGGAAGAACTTTGTCACATCATGTATAGCGAGCCCTTGATCTTTCCCTTCCCCTGCAGTGCAGAGCTTATCAATTCTCACATCCTCTAAGGATGTCTTTACACTAGGGATTGAGGTGGCATTTCCGGTTCAAGTAGATGTACTCACACTAGTTCTGCTTCAGCTTGTGATCTAAAAATAGAAGTGTAGTGGTGGAACTGGCCATTCTTAGGGTGTAGGGAGAGTTTGATCACTGGGGCGCCGGGGGTCAGACTCCAGAGGATGCTCTGAGTCTGTGGACATGTCAGGTGAAATTGACTTCTTTTGTAGATTTTATCTGACATGTCTCTTGCTGGCTTGAGAACTTTAGATCAACATCCATGAATTCCACCCTATGCCACACACACTGGGTGCATTATCTAGGAAGCTTTCTTGTGTGAGCTCAATCTAGCCTGTCCCAAGGGTTTGTCAAGATGCAGATTGTTGTAATCAATGAGTGATTGTTATTATGCAGCACCAGGGACCTTTTTGTTTAAACTGTACCTTCAATGGTTATGCTTAGAGGCCTCTAGATTACAGCCCCATTCTTCAAAGTACTGCACATATTCCTAGTCAAATATTGTGCCCTATCCAATCAGATTGCAACCAGAAGAGACAAGACAGATGAAATATTATTAACCTTATTTCACAGGTGAGGAGCAGAGGGCCAGAAAGACAAAAAGGCCAGATTTGTAAAGTTACTTAGACATCTCAAGTGCATAGATTTTTGAAATTTCACAGGCACATGGCCGCATCTTTAAGTACCTAAATACATTTACAAATCTGTCCCAAAATGACATGACCCAGGTCACACATGGATTCTATGGCAAAGCAAGGAACTAACCCCTGACTTTCTCAATCTCTTCTAGAGACTAAACTATAAACCATCCTTCCTGTCTAAGAATTATAAGAAAGGAAAACGGAGTGATGCTTAAATTCTACCCCGGTAGATCAAAGCATAAAAGAAAAGAATCTGGATGGAGGGAATAATGGAAAACTGGATGGGAGCAGGATGTGGGTTTGAAGACGACAATCCTTGCCAGAGCAGCAGAGAATCCTGTGGCACCTTATAGACTAACAGATGTTTTGGAGCATAAGCTTTCATGGATGAATACCCACTTCGTCAGATGCATGTTAATCTATAAGATGCCACAGGATTCTCTGCTGCTTTTACAGATCCAGACTAACACAGCTACCCCTCTGATACTTGAATCCTTGCCAGACACACCTGACTGCTCTGTGTGATGGAATAATGGAACAAGTGGCTCAGCAGCTCATCATTAATGTAATGTGTTGGGATGTCAGCACAGCACTTAGGGCAGCATCGTGTGAAATCTTACCTAAAGGGCCAAATACTGCTCAGCTCACTCACTTAGGTTTTCCCTTTGGCACAGTGGCAGACCTCTGGGACAGGCCCACAACTCAGGCTCATGCAAGATGGTATTGGATAAGGTTTTCTGGGACACCAGGTGGCCCACAGAAATAGCTGGAACATTTCCCTTGTGTAAACTTGTTTTGCTCTCTTCATTAAAAGTTATGCACCTGAATCTCTTCTCCCTCATAACAGTTACGCACCAGAGTAATGATGATGGCTTCAGTGGAGTCACTCCTGGTTTACACCAGTCAGGGTAAAGGAGCAAATTCAAGCCTTAGATCTTAAAGAAACTTTGCCTAAATCCTCCTATTCTCCTCCTTTTTGGGGAATCTCTCAGAGCTGCCTGGGGTACAATTTGCCCAGCAAAACGTTTAGAGGTTTTGTGCTATACCTTAAATTCTGCAAGGGAAGCAGATGGATTTATCCATGATAAGGAGTCCTGGGTGTAAGGCAGTTACAGAGCAGTGGGGAGAGTCTAGGTATCACGCAGCATTGAGGGGAAGGCTAAACACCATATGGTCAGGGTGTGGCTGATAACCACACAAACCACAGGGATTTGTAACAGGTGTAAGGCATAGGTAAAGATCTGCCAGATGAGCTCATTGAATCATACAGAGATGTACAGAGCATGGTCTATAAACACCCATGTGTGGCATTAACAAGGAAGAGGGACTTTTTAAGAGTATTTTATTTCATTTCTAATCTTAAAAATATAAAACAAACGGATGTCTAAGGAGACAATTGCTAGACACAGCCCTACCCTCCACCTCCTCCACTCATAACAACACAAGTGTAGATATTTCAGCAATGTGATCGTACACCAACTTCCTTTTATTAAAAAGAGTGTAACAAATCCTCTATGATGGGTACAAGGGCCCCCATCAGGACATTCTCCAACGTATGAGGTTCTGTACAGCCCAAATGAGTCAGTGCTTCTGACTTCCATTGAGGCAGAACTCAAAGATTTTAGAAGTGAAGGGATGACTCCCAGATTCCCAGACGTACTGCAAGGACATTCAGTCACATTGAAAGAAAAGACACACTGAGATTTTTTGTGAACATTCACAAGAACAGGGATAATAAAACATCTGATTACAAATGAAAGACTAAGCAGGAATTGCCCAATTGCTGACTAGTGAATGCAGATATTCCTGGTTAACGTTAGATCATGGAATTCATTTTCCTGATTGCAATGTTCTGCTACAGAGTTTTAATGGGGATATTCATATGTATCTAAACAGGTACTTGCTTACTGTTTCACCAGGTAAATACCAGACCTCTGAACATGGATCTCCCTTCCCATCACCCATCCCTGTCTAGCAGAAAAGGCAGCTGTTTAATATCATTCCTATTAACAATCTGCAATGTTAAAATTCACATTACAAAAAAATAGATCTAGCTGTGGCATAATACCAGAAAGAACCATGGCTAATTAAATGTGAGAGCTGGACTAAATACAATCTAAAATTGTTATTTAAATTTGATCCATTTTCTTTGTGGAGATTTGTAGATTCCTGGGACAGAAGAGCTGATATTTTTGAAACTTGAGGTAGACATATTTTCACAAAACTAACCCCAAACCACAGATAGAAGCCCAAACTTTAAACTGATACATTGTCATTTCTGCCCATACTGTCCCATCATCAAATAATGGCATTTCCACGCGTGAGTTCAAGACTAGAGAATTTCTCATGGTTCTTTGGATCTCTGTTCTATTGCCAAAATACAGTCTGGAGAATTATTGCATGGCTAAGAGTTATATTAGTCACAATTTAAGAAAGTAATTTGATGCAATTGCTTGGTTCACCACAAATAATATTGCTAACAATTATTGGAGTGTAAGAAAAAAACAGCTGTACCCTCTGTACACGTACCTATTTATTCTGTACATTTCATTGGATAGTTAGAAGGATGGCTATATTTGTTATGAGATCTCTTTGAAACTGGCTGTCCAACAGATTATCAGGTCAAGTGTCTTACAGGTCTTATATAATTTCAGTGGGATTCACATTACAGATTTACACTTTCATTGTTTTCAGAACACACCAACTGAAAACTGATAAACTATCACCTTCTTTATAATACAAATGCCTTGTTATACCTTTGTTAATTAGTTACATATATATATATATAAAATAAACAACATTGTCTAAAGTGCTTACAGTCCTCCTTTTAATTAGATTACCTTGGAAATGAAACATCCTCAAACTGCAGAGCTCTGTCGCCAAATTCTCAAGATAGATTTTAATATTTTATTTAGTTCATCAAATAATAGGTTATGCAGCCATATCAAGTAAGAGTTGATCTACTGTATCTCTATTATGAACATCCAGGCATAAAGAAAATAATATAGAAGAAACTAATAAAAGTTGAAGTTGCTTCAGAACTTACTAATAGTTTGTGGCTAGCTTTGCTAGCAACTTTTGCTGTTATTCAGTCTAACTCCTGTGTGAACCACAGACGTGGCATGTGATATTTGAGATGTTTTAAGAATTTAGGCTGAAATGATGCCAAGGATTATGGGCTATGCCTGGATGTATGTGACACTATTATTAATAATATATTCCATGTTGTCAGAGTCATCATTACAGTTGAAAAACTCTTATCTAGAGGAAATTACTGTCTAGAGTGAAATACTGTCCCCAGGGAAGTCAATGGAAGTTTTCTCATTGACTTCCTTGGGGCCAGCGTCACATCCTGAACATCTACACCAATTAAACATCATCACCCTGATAGAAAATGGATTGAAGTGAATGGAAAGGATCTCACTGAGTGCAGTGAGGATTAGATAAAGCTTCATGGTGCATAGAAGAATTTAGAAAACAGCTCCCCCTGGGAAGTGTCTTGGGACCAGACTGTGTATGTGTGTGTGTGTGTGTGTGTGGGGGGGGGGGTTGTGTATCTCTTTTATATAGTTTTGATCAATATTCTATATATATTTGAGTTCATTTTCCTATTTTTATGCATCCACCCTCTTCAGGGAGGATTCAAATCTTTGTAAAAATTGCAAAATACCCCTAAGAACTTTGCATTCGTTAGAGAAGCACATCAGTGTTCTCTGTGAAAGTTCACAGGGCAGGACAGGATGCAAGGAGGGGGTTGAGAACCCCAGACAATTTGCAATGCACACTAATTTCAGATGTGCTATTTGTCTGCTTTTTGTAACATTTTAATTTAATAATTATAAGGTTAAGGTTAATTCTGTGATGCAGCTTTTGGCTTAATTAGAACAGCCAGTAACTACTTGTCTGCCTTTCAGGGATGATGTGAGGCTAATTAATTGTGGGAAGAACTTGAATTTTCCTGGAAGGAAGGTGCTAAGGGGTGACCAATATTTTTAATTGAGTAAAATTTAATTACTCACTGTTAGTTATTAGTCTCGGGTTGGTTGGCAGTCCTAATGGAAGTATGTGGAGCTGTTCTTCCAATGGGCTGCATGATCGGACCTTTTAGCTTGATATCATGTAATATCTGCGGGAGTTGGTCCCACTTTGTTCCTCCTCCCATCAGTGCCGCAGAGTTCCTCACTGACTGCTCACCCTCTGCTTTTGGGTCTGTGTCCCAGGTCTCCACTCCTGTTCTGCCTTGGTGGGAGAGGGCTCTGCACTAGAGCTGGCCAAAAGTCACAGTTTGTGAGAAATTTGGGTTCTTTTGAATTAGGGTTCGTTCTGCAAAACCAAATTTGCTAAACTTTCTTGATGAAATTTCACAGAGTGAGGAGCCTGGCCAGCCATGAAAGCCACTCCTCTAGTTGTCGAGTATCAGAGGGGTAGCCGTGTTAGTCTGGACTGGTAAAAGCAGCAAAGAGTCCTGTGGCATCTTATAGACAAACAGAGGTATTGGAGCATGAGCTTTCATGGGTGAATACCTACTTCGTCAGATGCATGTCTGATGAAGTGAGCATTCGCCCATCAAGCGCATGCTCCAATACCTCTGTTAGTCTATAAGGTGCCACAGGACTCTTTGCTGCTTTTACTCCTCTAGTTGGATCTGACACTCCTGATTGCCCTAAGCTCCCCCAAGAACCCGAGTTCTAGCCAAGACTCCATCCATGGCTCTGGCAGCCCCCCCGCCCCATCCCACATCTGTGGACTCTAAAGCACCAGAAAGTTACTAAGCAAAGTGCCTGTGTTTTGACATAAGTTTTGTTAAATCTGTAAGAGTTAAACCCCTTGGCCCATTTATCAGGGATTTCAGCCCTAGTGGTCACTGAGAAGTGACAACCATTCTCAACTGAATATGTCTAGATTTATCTTTAAACACTGGAGGAAAGGGTCAAAAGGCCTCTAGACCCTTAAGCAAAGGCTTGACCACCAGCTAGGAACACTTTTCTCCCACCCAACGCTCCTCCTCTCTCTCTCTCTTTCACTTGGAGTTGACTCACTACTCCATGCTTTCATGTGCGGTTTCAGTTCCCCGTGATAGGGCATAGTAAATACAGTTCTGCTGCCCTTTAGTCACACAATAAGGATAACAACATGCCACAGATTAATGAATTCATAGATCTCAAGGCCAGAAGGAACGCATGTGATTTCATTACCCCTGCATCCAATACATAAATGAATTTTAACCCCAATCAGCCAAAGCTGATCACACTTGCAAAATAGGTGTGTCTATGCAGCTAAGGTCTGCTCAGGAGGTCTGTTCCTCCAGTTCATCAACAGGTGACAGGTAAGAGCTCATTCAGTCCAATGGCTCTCACTTCCTTCTCAATATTTAGTACTTTGATGAGATTCTTTGGGTTTTTTGGCCTTCTATTATCTTCAGATAAAAGGCCATTCTTAGTATGACCAGATAGATAGACACATGCCCAGAAAGAGGGAACTGTTAACACTGGGACAATGCAGGTACCAAAGAAGTATTTAAAACTTCCTGTTTATTATTTTCATTATTAACAACTCTTTAATTCAAATGCTTTTTAGTTAGTTAGGAGAAAATCTTTCTATTTTAAAGACTCCACAAAGTAACTTCTTCAGTTCAGGGAGGAGGAACATTACAGACATTTCTTTGGGGCCTCCAAGGAGATCTCCAACAAATGAAGGCAAACCAGATACGACTTTCTTATTATTTATAAGGGATACCAAAAGCAGAAAAAGACCACTTTAATAAACAACAACTCTTCAGGCAAAAGGGAGCACAGGCTCTGTGTTATTTTCTGTTTGCAATTAACCTGCAATAACATGGGTTAAATATCTACAGTGCATTTGAGTATTAGAATCATAGAATCATTCAAATATGGGGCTGGAAGGAACCTCAAGAAGTCATCAAGTCTAGCCCCCTGCACGGTGGCAGGACCAAGTAAATCTAAACCATCCCTGACGGGTGTTTGTCCAACTTGTTTTTAAAAGCTTCCGACGATGGGGACTCCACAGCTTCCCTTGGGAGCCTATAGCTTAACTATCCTTGTGGCTAGAAAGTTTTTCCTAATATCTAACCTAAATCTCCCTTACTGCAGATTAAGTTCATTACTTTTTGTTCTACCTTCAGTGGACATGGAGATGTCCACTTTATAACAGACCTTAACATGTTGGAAGACTGTTATCAGGTCCCCACTCGGTCTTCTTTTCTCAAGACTAAACAGTCTATTTTTTTTAACCTTTCAGGTCAGGTTTTCTAAAGCCTTTATCATTTTTGTTGCTCTCCTCTGGACTGTTTCCAATTTGCCCACATCTTTCCTAAATGGCGGTGTCCAGAATTGGACACAGTACTCCTGCTGGGGCCTCATCAGTGCTGAGTAGAACAGGCCAGTTAACTCCTGTGTTGTACATACAACATTCCTGTTAATACAGAACCGTGTAAGTACCTCGGTACAACATCACGTCTATGCAGACTGCTTATTATTAGCAGTACTACCAGCTAGCCAGTTATTCCCCATTTTGTAGCCATGCAGTTGTTTTTTTCTTTCTTAGTGAAGAACTTTGCACCTGTCATTATAGAATTGCATCTTGCTGAATTCAGACCAATTCTAAAAGTTGCCAGTAGGAGCATAAGTGAATCTTCCTTAAACTTCAGTTAAGCTGTGCCCAACTTCCAATTGCTTCTGAAAGGAGGCCAAGGTAGGGTTTATTGGTAGAGGAAGGGGAAGAGGAGGCACTTATTATTTGTGCAGGGACTGACAGTTATTTTATCTGTCGCAGTTCACTCATCCATGCCTGGGACACCCACAAACCCCAGCCTCTCACAAAGTCAGCTGTGGTCAACAGTGCAACAGCTGGATGCCAATGAAGGAGAAGTGCTGAGGCACCAATCAGCAGCTGGAAGGGACCCCGTTGGAGCATCAGCACCTCTGGGGAAAGAAGAGGACTGAGCTGGCCAGCCAGGCTGTTGTGGCTGTTCTTTGTGTCCCCACTGGGCAGGGAAGCATCCTGTGTCCCTGTCCTGTCTTTGTGGAGAAAGTGGCAGGAGAGGTTACCACCACTGCAGCCTCCCTCCACCCACAGCGGACAACTGAAATAAGATGCAATGAGTGGGACATTAGATCGATAGGTCACCCTTGCTCCTATCCATTTCCAAAGAGACATAAGCTAAACTGGGAAACAGCACTCTTCTTAGGGACTAAGTTTCCACACAGATTTGTTCTAGTATAACTATAGTGGTATAATTACACCGTAGATTTCCCTATGTAGATTAGCCTTTATTTCAGCCTATTCTGCTCCCGTAACTCAGAAAGGAAGCCCATCTAGCTTAACTAGCTGCAAAGCATAAAGCGAGTTGGGTCTAAATACATGTCGGCTGTTTATTGTTTTAAGATCATTTTCTCCAATTCCCTCTTCCATTTGCTACATCAACTCAGTTGTTCTCAGAAGGCCCTTTGTCCCTCCATAGCTCTGGTCATAGGCCCCCAAAGGGAAGAGATGTAGGTTTCCAGTCAGACAAACATGGCAATAAGCAGTTAGCATAGACAGAGAGTTGTACCAGAGAGTTGCATAATTCTATGCCATGACCAGTCAGGGCCTGAGGCCTGATATGTAAGGAGGGCACTGAGACGCCAGTAATGAGACAGAGGTGCAATCAGTCCAATAACCAGGGCATCCACCCTCAAACCCTTAGAATTTGTTTTAAATGTTCCTGGCAAGGGTGTAACCCAATTTCTTCTCGTTCTTGGCCTCTTGAATCATGTGAATGAGAGGAACCAGAGGCCATGTGTCACTTGCTGGTTTGAACTAGAGTAAAGGGTGGATTTTCTATAATTTGAAGTCTATACAGCAAGATTTGAGGATTTCAGTATCTCAGCCAGATGTTCTGAGCCTATTACAGGAGTGGGTGGGTGAGGTTCTCTGGCTTGCAATGCACAGGATATCACACTAGGTAACAGGATGATCCCTTCTGGCCTTCAGGTCAATGAGTCTATGAGGTCCTTAGCAGAACCAGCCCCCTTGGGCTTTGTCTGGCTTAACTCATCAACAGCCAGGGAGGTTCTTTTCTGTTTCTGTGGAAAGCCATTCAGATTTGGTTAAATGAGAAAAGATCAAAAAGCCCATTTCACAGATGTGTTTTCCTCAGTAGAGCTTGATACAACATGTTACTAAAAAACAAACAAAACCAAATTAAAAACAACCCAAACATTCTCCGTTCGCTGCATGGCACAGAGAACTTTAAACACTTTAAATATGGTAAATTTCTAAGTAATTGAAAACAGGGGCGTATAAAAGAATACATTAGCCAATCTCAAATTAAGGTGTCACTCCCTGCGGCGGCACCTATAATGTCTAACTAATTTTAACAAAGGGAAGAAAGTGTGTGGTTTATATTCTACAAAGTGATACATTCAAAACCAATAGGAAGTGGAAATCTGTAAGCTGAAGTCTATTAAATGTAATATGAACTAAACAACCACAATGCCTGATTAATTTTAACATTATTATTTCTAATAAGTATAAGTATTAATTATGACTATATGTAAACACATGAGTCAAGCCTACCATTTTACAAATCAAATGTAGAGATTATCGAGCTACTGGTGCAAAGTCATGAAGAGCAATTTGTTTTATACATTGATTTAACTGTGGCCAACATTATCAGTAATACACCAGGCAAATGAGTCAAATGACTCTATATTGCAGCATTATAAGTTATAAAAAAACATACAGAATCATCGAGAAATGTGAAAGGGCTTTATGCAAAGTCTCTCTCCTTCAGAGTCGGTATTTCTGCTGGCAGCTCAAAGTGCTGACAGAGAAACTGCCACTTGAGGAAGGTCTCAGAGTTGTGTCAAGTTGGCCAAGGACCACACCGCAGGGAGGCCTGTGGGAAATCGCTTGCAGAAATAAGTTGTTGAGCAGAGCTAAATCAGCAGGTGTTCGTTATATGTCCCAAGATGTTTTGCACAAGACATGGTGGCCTAATGTGTCTTACACAATCTGGGAGGGCACAAGATGTTTTGCACCAAGACCATGGAATATTGTAGAGACAGAGTTGCAAGAATTCCAGCATCCAGACCGTGATTGGACAGTTCAAATCTTCCCCAGAAGCAGGGGTCACTTTCTGATTGGCCCACAGCAACTTTGCCAAGAAGAAAGCAAGCTCTGAGAATTTGTATAAAACAAGAAGTTTGGGTCAAAGTGTCCATGTGACACTCATATATCTGGATGAGAGAGACAGCGAGTGGGACTACCATCACCTGGCTACTGAGAGCACCCTCAGTCTGGTAACTACTAAAGTCACTTCCTTTATGCTCACCCTATTAACACTTTCTTTAATGTTCCATCTAGGGAGACTGCTGTGAGATCCAAAAAAAGAAGAAGAACACAGCTGTCATAACCCCTTGAGTGAATGAACTATCTAAATGAACTTTCTAGCAAGCTCAAGAGACTACTCAGGGTCACTGTGACGCAGAACTGGAGAACACTCCTTTATGCCAGTTTAGTGGATAAGTGGTAAAATTACATGCATTTTGTTTGCCCCAATGATACTTGAATTAAAACCACCTACAGGTTAATTCCAGTTATACAAATTCCTTGTATCCAGAAATCCTAGTTATCTGAATGCACAGTATGTCCCCCCGTAGTGGTGTGTTAGCTAATCACCCACTGATTAGCTAACCGTAGGGCTCTGGGAACTGCGATTTGGGAGGATTTCTGAAGTTAGGGATGTTGGCAGCGAGAAAACAGGAAGAAAGAAGGGAGGAGAGAAGAGGTGATGTGAGGGAGAGAGAGAGAACTGGCAAAAAGAAAACAGATGAAAAGATTAAGGCGAAGATTGAAAAGAGAAGGGTTCAGGGAGAGAACCACAGGCTCAGATAGAAGAGAAATTAAGGGAAAGAGAACAGGGCAGGAGGGAGGGGAGAGAAGGAAGGTAGAGAGGAGGATAGAGGAGAGAAAAGTGGAAGGGAAAAAGATGCAGGGAGAGGTTAATTAGCCACCTGAGACCACAGCCACCTTGGTGCTTCTTGAGGACATCCCGGCACTGATGCCCTGGGCTTCACAAGCAGTAGTACAAATAGTGAGGGGTAGGGCTGTCTCACTCCCTCAGATCTGTCAGTGCTGGGAACTGCTCAAGCAATACCAAGGAGGCTTCTGTCTCCTGCATCCCATCTGCCCTCCTTTCCTTTTTCATCCGTCCTTCTTTCCCCCTTTCCCTCCTCCACCCTCCTCTCTGCCTCCCTTTGGGCTCTGTCCATGCAGCACCTTGGAGACCACCATCACCTTAGCACGCAGGAGCGAAGATTAGCTCAGCCCCCTCTCCTCCTCCTACTCTCTCTGCTTCAAGCACTAAATTCTCTAACACTTCTTCCGTTTGTTGAAATGCCCAGTTATCTGAAAGTCTGGATATTGCCCAGGCTGGTCAGATAAATGGGAGTGTGATGTAATAGAATATGTGATGTATCCATGTATTTCACTAACAAACTAAATCTTTGTTGTCTAGAAATTAGGGTAAGTATGTGATTCTGAGTGTTGAAGTCAGGAAATTCACAGCTTCTTTCCAAAAGAAGGAAAAAACTTTGAATTGGCTGGTAAACTAAAGATTGTTCCCACTATCTGAATATTGAGTTAGCCTTGAATACTTAGTTCAAGTGGCCTAAGAACAAAGAATACTGGTAAAATTCCAGAGAAATTCAAAAAGTTTGAATCATTATCTACACAAAGTGTGAAAACAAATTGTGAATTAACCTTAGTACTTAAGTAACTTGTCTGATTTTCTAAATAGTAACTTTAGAGCTATTTGTTAAAACTACCAGAGGGTGCTCCCTTAAATCCACTGGGGAACATTTTGATTAGAAACGGATAAGAATCTGCACTAAAAGATTCATAGTTCCTGTTAATACCAAAGTCAGTTGCCCAACATAGTAAAGAACTGGGGTAAAGTTTGCCTATGTAACACAACTGTGATAAGGCCTTGAATGAGTTTATGTGACTTGTTACCTTGTAGCATTCATTATTACACAATTCATAAACATGAACATCCAACCACCTTTCTATTACTTTCTGTAATTTCTTAATTGCTTTCAATTCTATCTTCGCTAATAAAATATATAATTTTGCAATAATTCTCCAATAATTCTTATTTTGGCTAAGGAAAAAGAGATTAGCAAGAGAAACCCAATTTAAGACACGCAATTAACATTAAAATTAGTTACACAAAATCTGTTTTTTAAAATATATTTTGCATCACACAATCATATTTCCCTGAAATATTCCTAGGAGCTGTTCAGCTGTAGAGATAAAATCATTATTATTATTATGAGACTACAGAACACATATTATAAATGCCATTTGGATGAAAATAATATTTCTACACAGTGGCAGATTAATGGACAGGTCTATGGGGCCCATGCCCAGGGGGCCTGCCCAATTTGGGGGCCCCTGTGGGAGTCCCAGAACCAGTGTAGAAGTGTGGGGTCCACTGGAACTGTGGCCCCATCCCCTGCTCCTCTTCTTTCCTGGGGATCCCACCCCTTGGCCAGGCCAGAAGCTGGAGCCAGGCCACATTAAAAGGCACCCAGGGATCCTGAGCCGCTCTGGGAAGCCCCAGACCCTCTACCTGCCCTGGGCGGGGGGCCAGGATGCCCAAGAGCAGCCCCTGACCCATGTCCCAGCCCCCCAGAATGTGCCACCCAGGGCAGGTGGAGGGTCTGAGGCCCCCCACAGTGACCCCAGCTCCTTGAGCAGCTCTGACCACAGCCCAGCTCTGGCTTCCAGCCTGGCCGGGAGGCAGGACCTTGGGAGGAAGTGGAGGAACAGGAGGCGCGGTCGTGTGGTGAGGAGAGTATATGTGGAAGTCCCAAAATGTTCTTTGTGCCCAGGGCCCCAGTAAATTTTAATCTTCTTCTGTTTCTACAGCTCAGCATATCCCCACTGTCCTGTAAATATAGGGACTTTTTGCCTCCTCCCTGTCTTTCTGGCTCTTCTCTCCAGTTTCGCTGAGTTGCCGGCTGACCTTCAGCAATGAAGATCCTTTATCTGCTGTTTGCTGTTTTCCTTCTAGTGCTCCAGGGTGCACCAGGTAAGAGGTTCATGAAAATGATGGATGTAACAGAGGGATATAAGGGCATCTATACTAAGATTGTCTAATACTGTCTATCAGAAATGTGTTTTTGATTTTTCGCTTAGGAGCTCTAGCACCTCTGAAGTTTGCAGACAATATGTGAAATTTGGCAGTGGAATTGTCTGGATGTCAGGAGTGTGTCTTTGCTGCCCCCAAGAAAATACATAAAGATTTGACTGAATTATGACCAGTGAAAAAAATATTGCCATAATATTTTCCTCAGATCTTTCTGAAGCTTGCTGCTTAAACAACCCTATATTCTCTCTGCACTGCACACTCTTCCTCTAACAGGCAATCACAGAACAGAACATCAGAATGGTGAAGTATTTGGTAAAGAAATTGAGGTGTGGCCAACTTTTGTTCAATGCGCCCATTGGTGAAAGGCAAAGTGCATAGAGTTGGAAGTTAAAATGTAACTTCTGCAGCTGGTTCATGTTCATAATTCTGTGCCTTTCACAACCTCTACTATAAAGTCAGGCCTCATGTCCAACTGAGAGGTTACACAGCTGGAAAGAGAATACAGATCCTTAAAGCGGCAGCCCTTTGTCTTAGTGTCTTAGCCCCACTCTCTTGAAGAATCTGTCACTATTGTGTACTTGGCTGCTGCTTTCTAAGAAATTATATTATCTGATGGTGGGACAGTGTTTGGAGACATGACAATGTATCTGTTTAGATTGCACAATAACCTTCAGTTACAAATGTTCTAACCTAAAGAGTCTACAAGCTTTGGGTGTGCACACTGCGGCTGCATTTTCAAAATAACAGGCCCTTCATGTGTAACCAAAATCTGGCAACTGGGCATGAAAACATTATTTCCAACTGAGATTTCAGAGAAAAAAAAATCTGTACAGAGTCTCACAGACAGGCACGATTTGAAATGGGAAGGGACTTTTTCAAGCTTTTCTATTCAAAAAAATTGTAGTCATCCAACCCAGTTCTACCCTGCTTCACCAAATTGCATTGGTGATACTTTCTGGCACGTCACTGCTAGAGACAGAAGGAATCATACCCACAGCAGCAGCCACCTAGAGAACATGGCGATCTGAGCAGCTGCTTCCTTTCCATCACTTAAAGGCAGAGGGCAGCAAAGCACAGCACGCTGAGAGCTACAGTTCTCAACTCTGCAGCCCAAGGGCCAGCATCCCTGCTTAATTAACTTGCTGAATTTCCTCTTAGTGGCAGCCACAGAATGATCACAGAACTGCACCCATTTCAATAGCACTAACCCTGTGATAAATGTTTGGACTTGAACTTTTGGGCTGATACGGGCAGGTATAAATGAATAAGAAATGCCTGTGCTCTTGGGATCACAGTGCCTATTTAGCCCTGAAGAATGATGACTGTTTTTTTTTCTGTGTGCAGAATTCTCCCAGGCTAAGAATCCTTTCCTGCAATGTAGACTCCGTGGGGGTAATTGTTACTTTAAGAGATGTCTCTTCAATTCTAAAATCCTTGGCATATGTGACAGACAACATTTCTGCTGTCAGAGGTAAGTTCAGCACTGCACAAGGCAGATATTGCAGCATGAACAGAAATGCCTGTTCTTCTCCTTCACACATTTGAGCTGTTGTTTAATGCTCTCAGAGGCTTAGCACATGTGGCCCAAGGGCAGGGCCAAACGGAGGCTTTAAGCCACTTTTGTGCTGCTCATATTATAGGCCACCTGAGGGCTGGAGTGGTCCCAGCATGTATTAGAACCATCCCAGTGGCTTCTCCTACATAGAACAGCCCAACCCAGGCTGCATATGGGCTATTCCACAGCCGGGAGCAACCCAGATTTTCTGCCATGCTCAATGCTACTGGGATTGCCCCCAGAGACCTGACAGCCTCCAGCAACATCTCCAGCACCACCCAGTTCTAGTGCTTGTAACAGGGACAGAATACATCTATTATGGCAGCTGTGTGTTGCTCATGCTTTGGGAGAATTCCCCCTCTCCCCGCCCCGGGCCCTGTTTACAAACTCCATATTCTGCCATAGCTTCATATACGGGCAGGCGTTGAGGCCCAAATATACCATTGTTTATATTGCTTTTATGTTTTAGAATATAGAAATCAAGCAGGAAGAACAAAAGTCTGGAAAAGAGAGTGTGGGGGCTGTGTCTACTCTGTAGCAGTCTGCAGGAGAAGTGAAGGCAACTGTTAGAAATAGAACCGTATCTATAACAAATGGGATATAGAGGAAATAGCAATCAATCTAAATTGGAAGTAATGAAGTGCAGCAATATGAAAAGGGAAGCATCCTCAGCTGACAGATGTAAGGACAAGAAAGCATTGTTTTAAAATTTCAGGAAGAAAAGAAATGCTTATAATGGTATAGACCCATTCCGAGATGTTGAAAAAAATCTTCATAATGAGGCAGAAAAGGCAGAAGTGTTCAGTACATATTTCTGTTCTGTATGTGGAAATCAGCAGGTTGATGTACTGATATTACATGAGGATGGTGACTTCTATCTAGTCCATTAATAACTAAGGAGGATGTTAGCATCTACTAGGGATAAACATTTTTAAATCAGAAGACCTAGATAATTTCTGTCACAGAATCCTGAAAGAGTTAGGTGAGAAGATCTTTTTTCCAATGATCATTTCTGAGACATTTTGGAATGTTGGGGAAATTCCAGAAGATGGGAAGACTGATAATGTTATGCCAATAGACACAAAGGACAGGCAAGATGACCCAGGAAACTATAGGCGAGTGAGCTTGACATCAATCCCTGACAAAATAACAGAAAAAAAATAACTCAATCAATAAAGAATTAAAGATTAGGAATATAGTTAATGCCAATGAACAGGGATTTTAGCCTATTAGGTCTTGCTAAAGAAACCTAATTAATTTTTTTGGTGACTTTCAAGGTTAGTAGATAAATATAACTGCCAGGATGTAACATAATTATAATATTGCAAAGAGTTTGACTTAGCGCTGCTCAAGAATCTGATTGAAAACCTAACACCTTACAATCTCAGTAAAACACATTAATACAATACATTACAATACAATATAATACAATACTTGTCAATGGGGAATCATCATCTAATGTGGGTGTCTCCAGTAATTGCACTGAAGTGTTTCAGTATATTTACAGGGAGAAGATACCAGATTCTCAAGGGCTCTTTAATCTAGCAGAGAAGGCAGAATAAGAACCACTGGCTGAAAGCTGAAGCCAGACAAATCAAGTTAGAAATAACAGAAAAATGTTTACAACGAGGATGTTTAACCATTGGGACAAGCTATCAAGGAAATGAGGTATTCTCCATCTCTTGGGGTCTTCAAATCAAGGACGGAGGCCTTTGTGGAAGATAATCAAATACAAATTGCTAGGCTCAATATAGGGGTAACTGCAGGGAAATGCTATGGCCTAAGTCTTACAGGAGGTCAGACTAGATGATTTCTTGGTCCATTCTGGCCTTAAAAGCTATGACATTTTGGGAACAAATAACTGTTGTCAGCTGAGAGTTGTTATTTATACAACTTGCTGTCTCTAAAGCTACAGCTTAATAGAAAAAGAAAAGCTAAAGAGTTTGGAGTTTACTGACACCTGAGGGTGGGTGTAAGTTTCTGTGTCTGTAAGGAGGGTAAAAAAGTAAATAAGGGAAAGTATTTTCAAACTAGTTAAAACACAACTAGGAGAATATTGTAACTGGACACATGTCCTGGTCCTCCCTCAAGGGTCCATCCAGACAGACCTGGTGTGAAGAATATTTGAGTGGAAACTGACAAATTCATTAAAATTGTATTCGACCAGCACCGTGCAGAATGTCACTGGGCTTCCTTACAGTATATGTGGGTTCAGACGCTGCTAATATTAATGCATATGAGGAGCTACATTAAAATACAGTAGCTTGTGTATGAGAGCTCACAGAGTGGGCATGCTGTAACCCATCAGTGTGGTAGGCACTATCTTGCCCAACAGATTGGGGAATGAAGTAGCCATCTCCAGAAGGAAGCTCTTGGGTCTCTACAGATCGAAGGACCAGGATCTCTAGCTGGGGCTGTAACAGACTCCCATTCTCTGTAGATCAGGCACAAAGGGGACACGTAACACACGCTGACCAGTGGGTGACACAGGCATATTATCAGAGTGCTCACTCTTCTATATAATTAAAACGGCACCAGTCTACAATGGATTTAAAACCATTTAAGGGCTCATGATTCCTTCCATACATAAAGCAGCTCAGCACAGAGTCTTAGCCCTTTACCAAGAGAGGTAGTTGTAAAAATCTTGGCGATGTCAATGTGAACACTATACATAGTTTTTTTTGAATGGTTTAAACATCAAGGTTCCAATTAAAATTAGACTGGCCACATTGTAAATCTCTAAGCTTTTTGATTTCTGCGCTGCTTGTTTCAGACATGATCTGTCATAAATTATACAGGACACCCTGTCTGGTCCTATTAATGTACAGCTCCCTAAGAAGCAGTTGGGAGAGTGGGAGATTTCCCCACCTACTAAAACACCAAATATGCAGGTCGGGGGCAGGCAATGTGAAGCTGGGAGCCCCTTTAGCCTGCAGAGTGAGAATCAGAGAACTAGGCTGGAGTACCCATGCTTGGATCTGCTCGGCAACCCTCCTGGCAGATTCACTGAGCATGCTCAGATATCCATGCCATTATCAGGCCAGGCTGCTAATATGGCACTGCCCTCAGAACAATGTTAACTATTGATAGAAGTGAAATTTCTCTTTTTCTTGAAGAGTAAGTTATTTATCACCTAAATACTTATCTATCATTTTAGCTTCAGCTGTGCCTAAGGTGTGTTTAATAGAATAACTGTGCCTGGATGAGCACTGTGCTTTTCTCCACTGTAGTTCTTATAGGCAGCCAGTTCACCTGTTTAGAGACATATGACTATCCCTCTTAAAACTCTGTAATAGAATGCTGCAGTAGGGAAAATGACTTCCCTGTGCTGGAGTTAACCAGGGATCCCTTCACTCACCATAGAGTGACAAGGCAATTCCTTCGCTGCCTTTTGATTGGAAATCAAACATCATAGTATTTCTGTTCTAAAGGAAAACATCCAAAAATCTGATTCTCTTTCCTTCATACAGGCAACTTTTTGACTGATTGTCTAGGGAGGATCTCTGGGAATCTGGCACACAGCCACTTGCTTCTAAAATCATCAGATCCTGCTTCAATGGAACACTGACATGCTGTTTATTTGGGCTGTAAAAAATCTTGTGAGTTGGGAAATTCCAGAAGGGATCCATTGTATCACCCATATAAGATTTGTTACTCTCCTTTTAATAAAAGCAAGTTGGTTTCAGATAATATTGCTGAAGTATGTATTGGTGGGAGGTAAGGGGGCTGTTTCTATCATTCATCTCCTTTAGAATTCCATCTGGTTTACTTTTTTAAATTTAAAATAAAATAAAAATCCCTAAAAAATCTCCCTGTTGCATGTTATTTCCTCACCTGGGTGTTTATAGACCGTGAGCCTCACATCTCTGTTGGTTTCTGTGAGCTCCTCTGGGTAGATCTTTAATTTTTACAACTTGTACAAATCCTTTCAGTTTGTGGAGTCAGAGCAGCTGGGTCCCGTCACAGACTGACTGTATGGTGTGTAACACTCACCGTGGAGCTGCATGGCCTCTAGACCCCATCCCTGTGTTCCAAAACTCATCATCCGCACCAAGGAGAACAGAGGAAATCAGGCTGGTCTGGATTCCGGTGTAAGGCATAATTCTCCTTCCTGTTACACAGGCTGCTGTAAATCAATGGTAACTCCCCTGAAGCCACTGTTATACTTGCAATGGTGTAAAACTGGCATAACTGAGATCAGAATCACATACACTTTTGAGCACAAAAGGAAAATACAAAATTTGCTAAAGGAAAAGTTTTTGATTATTTCAAGGGAACATGATTCTTAAAAATTCATTTCTCATCGCATCCCAATGGCTCCCTGAAACAACAGTTTACCATTGTACCACACATCAGAAATTTCAGGCAGATTTTTTTTTAATCCACTTGATGTGAAGAAATCTACATTTGAAATTTTTTATCCTCGCCTTAATTAAGCAGAGGTTGTCATCTTTCCATCATTGTATTATCGTAGTGTCACTAAAGTCCAGCAGGTTGCACTGTAAGACAGCAGGTTCCAATTTCAAAGATGATGCTCAATTAGAAAGAGCATCTTTCTGATGCTGCTGTTGTGGAGTGGTTGAGATCCAGGAGTGTCAGTGAAAGACACTTTGGAAAGGTAGATAGATCATGGGTGATAAGCCCTTGACTTCTCTCTTCCCCAACTGTGAAGAGCTTATCAACTCTCACATCCTCTAAGGGTATCTCTACTCTGGGGCTTGAGGTATCATCTTCAGCGTGGGTAGACATACCCACAGCAGTTCTGCTTCAGGTTGCACACTAAAAATAGAATTGTAGCTATGGCAGTGCTAGTGGTGGAACTGGCTAGCCACCCCGAGTCGGATCCCATCTGAAACTCTGGACACTTACTTGGAGTGGCTAGCCAAAATCACATCTTCACCTCCAGTGTAGTCATACATTTAGGGTCACTTGAAATTATGGGGGGGGCAGGGATGGAGGTAAGAAGATTTGGGCAACTGGGAGTGGTTGAGGCTGTTCTTAGAGTGTAAGGAGAATTTGATCAGTGGGGTGGTGGGGGTCAGACACCAGAGGGTGCTCTGAGGTTGTGGGCATGTCAGGTTGAAATTGACTTCTTCTGTAGGTTACCTCTTAGGTGTCTTTTGCTGGTGTGAGAACTTTAGAGCAACATCTGTGAAGTCTACCCTGAGTCAACCACATCTTTAGGTGCATAAATACCTTTACAACTCTGTCCCATGGGACTTTCCCAAGGTTACACACAGAGTCTGTGGAAGAGCTAAGAACAAAGCCCTGACTATGTCAGTCCCCTCTAGTGACTGAGCTATAAACCATCCTTCCTGCCTGAGGTTTATAACAATGGAAAACAGAGTGATGCTGGGAATTACTGAGTGAGAATTAAATTTTACTCTGGTACATAATATTCTACAAGAAAAGAGTTTGGATCATGGAACACCAGGTAGGTTTGGAGATAACACTCCTTGCCAGACACACCTAACTGCTCTGTGTGATAGAATTATACAATGAGTGGCTCATCATTGAGATAACCTGTTGGGATTTCAACAAAGCACTTAGTGCAACAGTGTGTGAAATCTTACTCTGAAAGAGTCAAACCCTGCTCCCCTTAGACACTCAGGCTTTTCCCTTTGGCACAGTGGCAGACACCTGGGACAGGCCCACATCTGAAACTTGCACAAGATGGGATTGGATAAGGTTTTTGGGAGATCAGGTGACCTACCAAAATAGCTGAAACATTATCCTTGTGTAAACTTGTTTTGCTCTCTTCATTAAAAGTAGGGTGACCAGATGTCCTGATTTTATAGGGACAATCACGATTTTTGGGTCTTTTTCTTATATAGTCTCCTATTACCCCCCACCTCCTGTCCTGATTTTTCACACTTTCTGACTGGTCACCCTAATTAAAAGTTATGTACCTGAGTCTCATCTCCCACATGACAGTTTCACACCAGTGTAATGATGATGTCTTCAGCAGAATAATTCCGGGTTTACGCCAGTCAGGATTACAGAGAGCAAATTCAGGCCTGAGATCTTAAAGAAACTTGCTCTGAATCCTTCTGTTCTCCTCAATGTGGCCATGTTTAGGGGAAATATCTCAGAACTTGCTGAGGTCCCATACACACAGTGAAATATTTAGAGGTTTTTTTGCTGTAGTTAAGTTCTGCAAGGGAAGCTGATGGATCTATCTATGTCTGGAGGTGTTGTCACAAGTCAAGGAGTCCTGGTGGTAGGCCTGGTACAGAGCAGTGGGGAGAGTCTAGGTACCATGCAGCACTGAGGGGAAGGCTAAACCCCATATGGTCAGACTGTGACTGAACCCAGCTCTGATAACCACACAAACCACAGGGATTGGTAACCAGGTATAAGGGATAGATAAAGATCTGCTCATGAGCTTGCTGAAACATACTGAGAAATATTGAGCATGGTCTATAAACAGTCATGCGTGGTATTAACAAGTAACAGGGACTTTTTAAGGGTGTGTTTTATTTCTAATCTTAACAAGATAAAATAAATGGATTTCTAAGGAGACAAATGATAGAAATAGACCCCACTCTCCACCTTCTCCTTCCCTCCTAACACACTTGTGTATGAAGAGTAACAAATCCATTGTCTACAGCCAAGCACTGAGGTACAACCGCATCTGCTCTAACCTCTCAGACAGAGACCAACACCTACAAAATCTCCACCAAGCATTCTCAAAACTACAATACCCGCATGAGCGAAATTAGAAACATATCAAACGATCCAGACGGTGTACCAGAAGCTCCTAGCTGCAAGACAACCAAGAAAGAACCAACAGACTCCACTGGCCATCACATAGCAGCCCCCAGCTAAACCCCCAACGCATCATCAGGGTCTACAACCCATCCTGGGCCAAGTGATCCCACACTTTCACAGTCTTGGGTGGCAGGCCAATCCTTGCCCACCAGACAACCTGTCCAACCTGAAACGTATTCTCACCAGCAACTGCACCACCGCACCATCAGTACTCTAGCCTCAGGAACAATCCAATGCAAACAAAACCTCGATGCCAACTTCTGCCCATAATCTACACCAGCGACACCATCACAGGACTAACCAGATCAGCCACCCATCACCAGTTCATATCACCGCCCATCCACCAATGTAATATACGCCATCATATGTCAGCAATGCCCTCTGCCTATGTACATCGGCCAAACTGACGTCGTCTCACGGAAAAGGATAATGACACAAATCAGAATATCAGGAATGGAATATACAAAACCTGTAGGAGAGCACTCAACCTCCCTGGCCACACGTATAAGCGACTTAATGGTGCCATCCTGCAGCAAAAAAACTTTCAGGACCAGACTTTCAAGAGAAACTGCTGAGCTTCAGTTCATCTGCAAATTTGAACCATCGCTCAGGACTAAACAAAGACTGTGAAATGGCTTGCAATTACAGAACCAGTTTCTCCTCCTTGGTTTTCACACCTCAACTGCTTAGAACAGAGCCTCTCTCCCTGATTTGAACTACCTCGTTATCTCTAGCTTGGCTTGCTAGCATATTATATACCTGCCCTGAAATTTCACTACCTGCATCTGACGAAGTGGGTATTCACCCACGAAAGCTCACGATCCAAAACGTCTGTTAGTCTATAAGGTGCCACAGGATTCTCTGCTGCTTTTACAGATCCAGAGTAACATGGCTACCCCTCTGATACAAAAATCTTCTATGGGTGATACAAAGGCCCCTATCGGGCATTTCTCCTGCTCATGAGGTTCTGAATGGCCCAAATGAGCAGAGCTTCTAACTTCCATTGAGGCAGGACTCAAAGATATTAGACATGAAGAGATGACTCCCAGATTCTCAGACAGCCAGCAAAACCATCAGCAGTGCCCCCAGCCACTGAAAGAAAAGAGACTCTCAGATTTTTTATGGGCAACTGTAAGAACAGGGATAATAAAACATTTGATTATAAATGAAAAGCAATGCAGGAATCATCCAGTCACTGACTAGTAAGTGCAGATATTCTTGGTTAACTTCATAGCAGGGGATTCATTTTCCCGATTGCAACGTTCTGCAACAGAATTTTAATGGGGATATTCATATGTATCTAAGCAGGTACCTGCCTACTATTTCACCTGGTAAATACTAGACATCTGAACATGGATCTCCCTTCCCATCACCCATCTCTGTGTAGCAGAAAAGGCAGTTTCACTCTATTTTTTAATGTCATTCCTATTAACAGTCTGCAACGTTAAAATTCACATCACAAAAAAATAAATCTATCTGTGCCATAATGCCAGAAAGAACCATGGGTAGTTAAATGTGAGAGCTGGTCTAAATACAATCCAAAATTGTCATTTCAATGTTATCCATTGTCTTTGTGGATGTACCTAGATTGCAAGGTCAGAAGGGACCATTTAGATGATTGAGTCTGACCACCTGTACTAACACAGGCCATAGAACTTCTGCAAAAGATTTCCTAGAACAGATATTTTAGAAAAAACATCCAAACTTGATATAATAATTATCTGTGATGGAGAATTCATCATGACTCCTGGTAAATTTCTCCAATGGTTAATTCCCCTCACTGTTCAAAATGTACACCTTATTTCCTGTATGAATTTGTCTTGCTTCCAGCAATTAGATCATGGTATACATTTCTCTGCTAGATTGAAGAGCCCATTATTAAATATTTGTTGCCCATGCAGATACTTATAGACTACAATCAAGTCACCCCATAATCTTCTCTATTTTAAAGATGAACAGATTGTAGTCTTTGAGTCTCATTATAAGGCAGATTTTCTAGTCCTTTAATCATTCTCGTGGCTCTTCTCTGCACCCTCTCCAATTTATCAACATTGTTCTTCAATTGTGGAATCCATAATGGGACACACTATTCCTGCAGCAGTCACACCAATGCCAAAGAAAGGGGCAAAATAACTTCTCTACTCCTACTCGAGATTCCAGAATCACATTGGCAACTGATGTTCAGCTTCTTATCAACCACAACCTCCAAATCTTTTCTGGAGTCACTGCTTCTCAGGATTGAGTCCCCATTTTGAAAGTATGTCCCACATTACTTGTTCCAAGATACACACATTTAAATTTTGCCATATTAATATGTATATTTTTGCTTGCACCCAGTTGACTAAGTAATCCAGACTGATTTTAAGCACTGAACTGTCTTTTTCATTATTTACCACTCTCCTCATTTTTATGTCACCTCCAAACTTTATCAATGATGATTTTATGTTTTCTTCCAGGTCATTGATCAAAATGTTAAATATCACAGGGCCAGGAACAGATCCCGGTGGGATCCCGCTGGAAACACAACTACTCAATGGCAATTCCTTGTTTACAACTACATTTTGAGACTTATCCGTTAGCCAGTTTTTCATCCATTTAAAGTGTGCTGTGGGAAGTTTATATCATTCTAGTTTTGTCATCAAAATGTTGTGTGGTACCAAGTCAAACGCTTTTCAGAAGTCTAAGTATCTTGCATCAGCGCTATACATTTTGCCAGACAAACTTTTAATCTCATCAGAAAAAGCTATCAAGTTAGTTTGACAGGATCTATTTCCCATAAACTCAAGTTGACTTGCATTAATTATATTATTTTCCTTTAATTGACTTCCTTATCATCCACTCCATTATCTTGCCCAAGACTGATGTCAGGCTGACAGGACTGTAATTGCCCAGGTGATCTCATTTACTTTTTTTTTAATTGACGCAACCTTAGCTTACTTCCTCAGTGCTCCAAAACTTATTGAAATCAACATTAAAAAATCCATTAGAAGAGCATTGACATTTGAAATTATATATGAAAAATATGATAAAACGGACACTTTAGAAGAACAAGATCCCCATCTCTTTGGCCACAGCTAAAGCTAAAATGACAAATACTTATTTAGGCGATGAATAACTAATTCTGAGCAATCATAGAAAATCCCAGCTTGTCCGATCAAAGTGGATGCCATTAACCACCAAATTCATAGCCTCTATATGCTAGCTTATTATTTCATGAGCCTGCAATGACACTGCTTGGTGCAGTGTGCCACTGATCAGAAGCAGGCAAATAACAGACGCTGCTTGGAAATTTTGCTCATATGTTGTGTCATACATTGGTTGTTTTGGTTGACGTATTGTATTGCAAACTCAGGTCTGTGGAATGGTTACTAAGCAATGAAATGTATTTTCTACAGAAAGACATCATCTTTCTCATGGGGCAGGATGCAGGGAGGGGGGCAGGTTGTGAGCCTCAGAAGGTTTGCTGATTTTAGATGAGTTATGTGTCTGCTTTGTGCAATGTTTTAATTTGATAAGGGGGAGGTGTTTGGCCAGGTCTTTTAGTTTGATATCGCACACTATCTGTTGGATTCAGTTTGGTCTCTCTTCCCATCAGTGCTTCTCAGTCACTCACTCACTGCACACCGTCTGCCACTGGCTCTATTTCCCACATCTGTATCTGTGGCAGAGATCTCTGTCCTAGAGCTGGCCAAAATTTAGGATTTGGGGTTTGCAAGATATTTTGTGTCTTCTGAATTTGGGTTCATGCTACAAAACCAAATTTGTCAAAATTTCTCAGTGAAAATTTGTAGAGTAAATAGCCTAGCCAGGGCTGAAGGCCCCAACTCTCCTAGGCCTTTTAAGGCTGCTTTGGTGCTTGTTGTAGAGCAAGGAGCCTAGCTAGACCTGAAAGCCGCACCTCCAGTCAGGTCTTCAAGGCTTCTCTTGGGGCCAGTGGCAGAGTTTGGAGCCTAGCAGCTCCAAAAGTCCTAATTTTAGCCAGGGTTCTGAGCACTGCTGCTATAGCACAGAGAAGGGAACTTAGCACTCAAGAAAAGCCTAGCTCCATCCAGGGCTTTAGCAGGTCCACTTCCACAGAGCTGTAAATCCCAGAACACATAAGGTTTAGCAAAAACTCTTAGTTGAGTATATTTAATTTTGTCTTTAAACACAGAAGGGGAAAGAGCAAATGGTTTCTAGAACCCTTCAACAGACTCCTCCTTGCCAGCTAGAAACATCTCTTTCCCCCACACCCCCGCTTCTCTTTTCCATGTATAATTGGTTCACTTTCCCACAATTAAAGAGTGAGATTACAGTTATGGTGACCTTTTAATTAGGGCATATTAAATACAATTCTGCTGCCGTTTAGCCATACAATAGCAATAACAAAATGTCATACATTCCAAGACAAGAAGGGATCACTGTGATTTCATGACCCCTATACCCAAGATGTAAGTGACTTTTAATCCTTATCAGCCAAAATTGATCACTATAGCAAAGTAGGTGTGTCTATGCAAATAAGGTCTTCTCGGGGGGTCTGTTCCTCCTGTTCATCAATAGATGACAGGAGAGAGCTCATTTAGACCAAATACTTTCTTTTGTGATACGGTCCAGTGGGCTTTTTCCCTTTCTGTTATCTTCAGATAAACCACCAGGCTTATGCTGTGAGACCAGATAGATTTGACACGTACAGAGAAAGAAAACTTGTAAGGTTAGGACACAACAGGTACCAAGGAAGTGTTTAAAATTCTTTCCTTATTGTTGTTATTAACACTTATTTCCTTTAATGATTTAAAGTAGTTGGAAGAAAATCTTTCTTTGTTAAAGATTCCACAGACTCTTTCAGTTGAGGGCTGAAGACTCTGGCAGGCATTTCTTTGGGATCTCCAAAGAGATCTCCAGAAAAAGAGGGACAACCAGACTTGACTTTCCTGATATTTCTAAGGTAAATCACAAGCAGAGAAAAAGCACTTTAAAAAACAAAAAAATCTTCAGATGTCTTCATACCTTACAAAGAGGCAAAAAGGAGCACATGCAGAGTTTTTTTTCACTCTGTTGCAATTAACTGGCAATAACCTGGGTTAAATATCTTCAGGGCATTAGAGCATTAGGAGCATAAGTGAATCTTCCTCAAACGTTGATCAAGTTTCACTCCAACTTTCAGTTGGTTCTGAAAGGAGGCCAAGGTGGGGTTTGTTTGGCAGCAGAAGGGGAAGAGGAGGTGTTTCTTATTGTTCGTGCGGAGGATGACTTGTTTTTATCTGGGGCAGTGTGCCCATCCTCCTCTGTGACACCTACATTCGCCAACTCCTCCCAAACCCAGGTGGGGTCACCAGTGAGCCAGCCAGGTGCTAATTAAGGGCAGATGCTTGCATTCCAGTTAGCAGCTGGCAGGAACACGGCTGGAGCATCAACACCTGTGGGGAAAGCAGAGTACATAGGTGGCCAGCCAGGCTGACATGCCTGCTCCTTGTGTCCCTGTTTCTGTAGAATGCATCAGAAGAGGTCACTGTCTCCGCTGCCTCCCTCCACCCACAGTAGACAATTAAAACAGGCTACAATGAGTGGGGGATGGAAAGGACAGGTTGGAAACAACAGTCTTATTAGGAAGCAAAAGTTTCCACATGGGGGGTAGCTCCAGTGTAATTACAACGATATAATTAATCCAGTGTAACTACAGCAATATAATCCTGGTATTGTTATGCAGTAGATTTCCACACATAGCAAGCTAGTACCTGTGCCTGTTCTACTCCTGAAGCTTGGACAGAAGCCCAGCTAATTTAACATGCAATGAAGCATAAGGTTAGATGAGTCTAAACATGTCTGTTGGCTGTTGTTTTAAAATAATTTTCTCTAATGCTCTTCCATTTACTAAATAAATGGAGTAGGAAGGGACAGTACCTCAGGGAAGAGGGACCCAGGCTAACCTTAAGGCTGGGTGGAAGATTTGTTAGAGCTCTGAAGAAGGGGAAACAAGAGGTAGGGCACTGCAGAGCACCCCTGGCCACAACAGGGTGCACAGGTGGTGACCGCCATGTAACACTGGATAACCACCTCTCTCTGCACCCCCCACCGGCACTCATTTGCCGTCTCAGAATGGGAGTGGCAGCATGATGTCACCACAGCCTGTGCACTACCCTCTCTCATGGCAGATTCAAATAATGAAATAATTTATTTCCTAAAAATCAACAGTTCACTGAAACAGTGGTTACAGGGAAAGAAGTTTGGTTGATATTCATCGTTTACATGAGGTATAAATGCATAGTGTATGCCCAGCACACGTACAAAAAGTGCTGCTCCCACTGATGTATAAATGCCCTGTAACACACATCCTGCCATACAATCAGCGCAGGATCCTTTTGATTTTTCTCTGCGTTGTCCCTGTGTCTGCAGGAGAGAGAAAGCAGAACTTAAGACTGAGAAATTGCTTGATTTTGGTTCTCACATTACAGGGAATGGCTGGGAGTCTTTTCCCCGAGTAGAGCTTGCAAGTCCCTTCCTCTTGTGCAGCACTTCTGGGGAGACCATCGTGGTGAATAACCTCACAGCATATCTCACTAGTCTACCCTTTGCCTTTTTGAAAAAGGCCATTCTCTGCCTTCTAGTCACCTGCCTCAGTGTAACATCATGGAGAGTCAGGACAGCCTAAAGAGGAGGTTATTATCCAGCCAGCACACTGATGCCCACCATAATACTTTAGGCAGCATAGAACTTCCTAAAATACACATACAAAACTGCAAAACTGGGCCAGGCCAGGAACATAATTCCCTTCCCCCAGCCCTGTGAAGCTCAGCAGGCAAGCAACACAGCATATACTGCACACACATAAATCCCAATGCACCCAGTACGTTTCCCACACTCACATCACTTATCATCTCCGAGGTTCCCCCAATACTGGGAAGATTCTCAGGGAGGTAAAGGCACAAATACACATTGAGGAAATGCTATCATGGCCTGTTTAGATAATGAAAAATAAACCTGTTTTTTGTTGTTTTTTTTTAATAATACTCCACAGCTACGGCCCCTGCAGTGGTCAGACTATCAAAGACAGGGCCTCTATCAACACCAGAGCATCTGACCACCCTGAGGGGGCAAATAAGGAAGCCTCAGGATGAGATGTTTGCAGAACTCATTATGGAATCCTGTGAAAAATCCAAAATGGGTGAGAAGTGGAGGCACAATTGGAGGACCCAGAGAAAGAAAGGAATGGAGCTCTCAAAGAAGATTGTGGCAGTGGCTGAGGACAGTGTAGGAGTTGCCAGGGAAAACATTGCCATAAGCAAAGAGAGCCTGGAGAAGGACAGAGAGATGAAGAGGCAGCTCACTGAGGCAACTTTAAACTGAAATACGCTGCTTCATCCCATGTTGCTGGTCAAGTTCTTCAACCCCTGGACAATATAAAATAAGGAGATCAGTAACTCCTCCCCACTGTACCTGCACAGACACTTCCAGCTTCCATAGACTCTACCATACAGCTCACAATGAACCCAGAAACTGCTCTCCATGGGCTAACAGCTGTACGGACAGTCCCTTATTTTCAGGCCTGAGACCCAAAATAAGAACAATTACCATCCCAAACAACAATTCCCCAGGTGTTTGTGTTTTCCATGGAGTGTCTTGCTGACTGTTCGAACTACCGAGCAAATGTCTGCACCTCAGGCTCCCATGCATCATTAATTGTTTCTCCCTTGGTCTCAAAAATATTGTGCAGAATACAATATTTAGTTAGTTGTGGTTATTTTTTCTATCATGTGACAGCTGGGTTTATTTTTTTGTGATTGTCATTTTAGCTTTGCAGCCTGGTAACAGGAAGGATGTTAAAACAAAAACAGAGGACCAGTTTTCCTTACTAGAAAGTTAGAAGGGAGAACAGAGGATATCCCATGTTCAGAAGCCTGCTATTTACCTGTTAAGCCAGATAGGCAGCCAGTTCACCTGTTTAGATACATACGACTATCTTCACGAAAACTCCATAGCAGGATGTTGCAGTCAGGGAAATGAATTCCCTGCTCTGGAGTTAACCAGGAAAATCTGTACTCACCTTTCAGTGACTGGTCAGTTCCTGCTGTGCCTTTCCTTTCAAATCAAATGTTATATTATCCCTCTTCTTAAGTACATCAATAAAGCCTTTATTCTTTCCTTTGTGCAGGCGAAGGCATGACTGATTGTGTAGGCAGGAGCTCTGGGAATCTGGGAGACATCCCTTGCTTCTGAAATCATTTGTTTCTGCTTCAGTGGAAGCCTGAAGTGCTGTTAATTTTTCCTGTAAAGTATCTCGTCAGCTGGAGAAATTCCTGAAGGAAGCCCTTGTATCACCTGTAAAAGATTTGTTACTTTCCTTTGAATGAGAGCAAGTTAGCGTGAGAACATATTGCTGAAACGTGCAAGTGCCTTGAGGGCTTTGGAACAACATCGGCAAATTCCCTCTTCTGCCAAGTGATGAAGTCAACTAATAAGTTCACATTTTTCGTGCATGATCTTGTTATGTTGGCTCAGGGCCTCCCATGATACAGACTGTCATAGTCATTGGCTGATTATTATTAATCATTATTATAATCAAACCCTGTTTTCTATTATTGCTATTATGGTCATGGTTACAGGCCTCAGCCTCGAAGAGACCCCCATAGGACTAGGCCAGGGGTAGGCAACCTATGGCACGTGTGCTGAAGGCGGCATGCAAGCTGATTTTCAGTGGCATTCATGCTGCCCAGACCAACAGAGAAGAGGTGCCCAGACCAACAGCAAAGACCAACAGAGAAGAGGTGACTTGCCCAAGTCCATATATGGAGTCTGCGATAGAACGGGAACTAAACCCAGATTTCTAAATTCTGTCTAGTGACTGAAGCATGAGACCATCCTTCCTGGTTGAGCTTCACAGAAAAGAAAAGAGAAATGATCCTGGCAATTAGTATCCGAGAAGCAAATTCTACGCCAGTAGATCAAATTGTAAAAGAAAAAAAAATCTAGAGCGAGGATAACGGAACCCCAGGCAGGAGCAGCACAAGGTTTGTAAAGGAGAATCCTTGCCAGACACCCCTGACTGCTTTGTGTGGTACAATTATAAGCTTAGTGGCCGAGCAGCGAATGATAGATGTAATGTGTTTGAATTTTTCTAGGCCTGAAAGGGCCAAACCTTGCTCATCTCACTCACTCAAGTTTTCCCAACAGGCCACACTTCCCCTTCCCTTTGTGCTCTGTTCTTGAGAGGATGCATGGCCTTCCCCTCCCCTCCCCCAGGAAATGGAGAATGCCTGTTAATATGGCACATTTAAAGCTAGATATTCAATGGCTGCCAATGGCCTGGAGATCAGGGTAGGGCCATGCCTGCAAGAAATGAGATCCTGGGCACTTGTCCATGGCCTAGATATGTAGAGAAACAGACTCCTGTCAGAAATATTGTCCACATGGAGGAAGATCCAGCAGTGATTGAGTACTGAGGGCTCTGAGCTGGAAGGTCTCAAACATAAAGTGAGGGACCACAGGGCCTGGCTGCCACAACAGCCAGGGAGCCAGTACCTGGGTCTGCCTTGTGGTGACTCTTTCCCCTCCTCCCAGATGTCACCAAGCTCAATGAGATCTCCCTGAGATTCAGCCCAAATATTCTTTTTCTTAATTTCACCTCACAGCTTCTCAGTAGACCCCATCTTTGTATGGGGTTAAATAATCCATCTCCCAGCTTGGTGTTAACATCCTTTAAATATCTATAGGCTGCTAGCATTGCCCCACCCTGCTTTACTGGCTGACTTACCAAGCGATACATGTACAGTCTCTGTTTCAAATTCCATTTCAACCCCTCCAACATCTTGGCCATTTTTCATTCACCTCTCAACTCTCTCCAGTTTGTCAATATCTCTCAAGTAAGACAGGGTTAAGACCTGAACTCAATATTCCAGATGGAGAGACCAAGATGTGATGCTGCTGTGAATGCTGCCCCAGCACTCCAATGGCCTTTTTTGTTGCTGTATGATATTACATGCTCAGGTCTGCGTGATAGCTGCCTAACAAGGAATGGTCACAATACAGGGAGAGGTTTGTGACTCTCAGAAGTTGTGCAATGAGTGTTTATTTCTGATCTGTTATTTATATGCTTTTAATTTCCATTTTCATTTGGTAATTATAGGGTTGAAATTAATTCTGGGATGCAGCACATGGCTTAATTACAACAGCAGGTATTTTGCTTATCTGCCTGCCAGAGATATTGTGAGGTTAATTCATGCGCGGGAAGAGTTTGGGTTTTCCTGGTGGGAAGGTGTTAATGAGTTCCAAACATTCCCATTATTAAATAATTATACTATTCTTAATTAGGTGAGACTGTCCCATGTAACATTGGTGGTGCAGTGCATCTGTCTAATCCAGTTTTACATTCAGCCAGGAAATTGGACTGAAAATCAGCCACAATAAGACAGATATCATGAGCTTTAATATTGTCTCACCATCACCAGTACAGATAGAGGATCATGTTCTCACCAATGTAGAAACATTCAGATATTTGGGCAAACAAAAATTAGGCCACTCGAAAACAACATGGTGCAGACCTGTAGGAGCTTTGATGAAAAGGAAGGGCTAGCTTGGTGGTTTAAGCACTGGTCTCCTAAACCCAGGGTTGTGAGTTTAATCCTTGAGGGGACCACTTAGTGATCTGGGGCAAAAATCAGTACTTGGTCCTGCTAGTGAAGGTGGGGGGGCTAGACTTTATGACTTTTCAAGGTCCCTTCCAGTTCTGGGAGATAGATATATATCCAATTATTTTTATTATATTATAAAAACCTGGGGCACAACTGAGGAACCATTGAAAGACTTGCCAGAAACAGACAGGAGTCGAGGAGCTTCATTGCTGCCCTAAACGCCAGAGGAGTAACGAGAACATGATGATGATGATGGATTCAGTTTTGTTGTATTAGCATCTGTCTCTGTGTGGAAATGTATAGGATGAATTATAGCTGTGCCACTGTAAATTCTCTAGTGCAGCCGCTCTAAGCAATAAGAGAACTTTCCCATCAACTTAATTAATCCATCTCCAACAAGCAGTGGTACTTATGTCAGTGGGAGAAACTCTCTCCCCTGCCAACATAGCACTGACCTAATCGTTACTTGGGTCGGAGTAATTTATGTCACTCAGTGGGGTGGCTTATTCACACCCCAAGTGACAGAAGTTATACTGACATAAATGGTCATGTAGACATAGCCATCAATTCCAACGACAACCCAGACGGCACCAGTGTGAGCATCTAATCAGACCTCCTGTATAACACAGGCCATAGAACTCCCCCCAAGTAATTCTTAGGGGGTATCTTTTAGAAAAAGATCCAATCTTGATTTAAAAATTGTCAATGATAGAGAATCCACAGAGACTGTCACTAAGTTGTTCCAGTGATTAATTATGCTCATGGTTAAAAATTTATGCATTATTTCCTGTCTTAATTTGCGTAGCTTTAACTTCCAGCCATTGGACTGCATTATATCTTTGCCTGCTAGGCTGAGAAGTCCATATTTTTTCCCTGTGTAGGTACCTATAGAGTGTAATCAAGTCACCCCTTAACTTTCTCTGTGTTAAGCTAAACTGAGCTCTTTGAGTCTGTCAGAATAAGGCATGGTTCTAATCCTTTAACCATTCTTGTGGCGCTTCTCTGAACCCTCTCCAATTTATCAACATCCTTCTTGAATTGTGGCCTCCACAAGTGGGCACAGTTTTCTAGGTGTAGTTGCACCGATTCCAAATAGAAAGGTAAAATAACCTCTCTATTCCTACTTGAGAGTCCCCTATTTATGCATCCCAAGATTTCATTAGCGCTTTTCAGCCACAGCGTTGCACGGGGAGCTCATGTTCAGCTGATTATCCACCCCAACCCCCAAGTCTTTTCCACAGTCACTGCCTCCCAGGATAGAGTCACTCATTGTGTAAGGATGGGCTACAATCTTTCTTCCCTAGATCTATATGTAGGCACCCTTTGATAGAAGGGCACTGAACTTAATGGGGAAGATCCTGGGTGCTGCAATCCAATCTTGGAGACTACACATCCCATCGCGGTGCTGGGACTAGGGGTGCAGTGGGCTCCATTTTGGACAGGAGCTGAGATTGCTTTATGGAGCTCTATTCAAACCAGGAGCTGCTGCTAAACTGCTGCTAGGAAGCCAGAAGTTGCTGCTGAAAGTTTGCTGTAGCTTTGATCAAGAAGGGAGCCTCAGAGGCTTTTGGTGGCTTCACTGGAGCTGGGGCAGAGACTGTTGCAGTGCCTGGAGCTGACTGAAGTTGACCTGCAGTGAAGGCAGTGTCAGTAACCACCATCCTTGTTTGGGAAAATGCTTGCAAGGAAAGGGGGACAGCAAAGAGACTTTAAAGAGATTGTGTCTAAGAAGAGGTGGAGTGGTCTTGGCATCAAACCAGAACTCATGGTTGCTGACTTCTGGGTAAAACAACCCTCATCTTCAGAGAGGCTCTGCACTTGGAATGATCCAAAATTAGAGTGGTTCTGCCCCTTGTTGCCTGGGCTGGACTGAAACGCTGGACCAGCAGTGTGCTGTCGCCCGCTTCAAGATCCTCAAGCGTGCCCACCCGAGCATTCAGAACTCTGAAGTCCAGAGGAGGGTACACTCGGGGGTGAGGTAAATGGTGACAGTGTAAATGGAAGTTAGATATGTTTCATTTACTACTGCAAACTGTTCTTGTTAATTAATTTAATGAACTTCCCCCTGCTGATTTAAATTAGTGGTGACATTTAATCTCAGTCTGTTATATCGTGTTTTCTTAAGTTAAGTAAAGGGGTGTTTACTCAAAGCTGAGTGTATCTGGCTGTATATTGTTTATCATTGGTACTTTGAGTTAAACCAATTGCATAGATTTAGGTTTCTTCATGGGGGCTCCCAAGGCACGTCAGTGAGTGTGTACAGGACCCAGCCAAATTGAAGCAATGCCAATTTTAATTTCCTTTACAAGTAAAAGAGTTACAGCAGATAGAGGATTCCCATCTATCCAACATCATCACTAGGATACTCAGGATCTCCTTTACTGACAACAACATCAGGCAACCAGGCACACAGGTGAATGTTGCCTGCTCCCAAGTCACTCAGGGAGGAAAGGAGGGTTACATATGCATTTACTTTGATCCATATTAAAACATATATTGTTTGCTTGCAGCTTGCTTATCAAATGATTCAGATTGGTCTGTATCACTGACTGTCCTCTTCATTATTTACCACTCCCCCAATATTTGTGTCATCTGCAATTTTTATAAATGATTTTATGTTTTCTTCCAGATCATTAATTAAAATGTAAGGTAGCAAAGGGATAATAACAGATCCCTTTAGAAACACGGTTTGTCAGTTTTTATCCCTTTAATGTACACTGTGTTAATTTTATAGCATGCTGACATTTTTAATCAAAATGTCCTATGGCACCAAACCAAATGCTCTAGAGAACTCTAAGTATATGACATCAACACTATTACCTAAATCAATCCAACGTGTTATCTCATCAAAAAAAGATCAAGTTAGATAGGATCTATTATCCATAAGTCCATGTTGATTAGCATTAATTTTATTGCTCTTTGTGATGCTCTGTACTTTGGGAAATATGCAGCACCCCTATATTCATCCTTGTAAAATGATTGTGTGGTATCCAATGCAAAGTTTGTAATCTCGGGTGTCTTTGGAAGGCTTATAATGCACTGAGCATTGTTGTTATAGTGATATTATAGTAACTTATTACAGTAATGTTATAGGTTACAATTTCATGTATGTAGTTATGAGGCTGATAATGGGTCTTCATGGCTTCAAATAAGCCCAGGCAAAAACTCTCCAAGAGCAGAGAGGGAGTTCACACCTCATCAGGGCATGTATGGGACAAACCCAGCCCAGGCTTACAGGAACAACAATGTTGGCCTAGGCAGCAACAAAAGGATTGATGGGGCACTGCAGTGAGTTGTGGGAGAGGGATAGCTCAGTGGTTTGAGCATTAGCCTACTAAACCTACTGTTGTGAGTTCAGTCCTTGAGAGGGCCATTTAGGAATCTAGGGCAAAAAACTGTTTTGGGAGTGGTATTGCTTTAAGCAGGGGATTGGACTAGATGACCTCCTGAGGTTCCTTCCAGCTCTGATATTCTACAATTTTTTTGGTCAGTTTGGGACTGCAATGAGGTAATGCTCACCTGACTCTGAAGGCAGGGGCAAAGCCAAGAGGGAAGAAAGAACATGATGAAAGGGAAAGACACTTGCCATTCTCTTCCTCTCTCTTTCACCTACATCTACAGACACCACACCAAGCAACTGAAGCACTGATCAAAGCGGAAAGCCTGTCTGAAGAGAAATCAGCCAGCCTGCGGTGAGAAGGCTCTAAGTTTGTAAGGGCACTGAAAGTGTTAAGAATGCATTTTGCTTTTATTTCATTTGACCAAATCTCACTTGGTATGCTTTGACTTATAATCTCTTAAAATCTATCTTTATAGTTGTCATAAACAGATAGTTAAGGGTTAATGTCTCTTCTACCTGTAAAGGGTTAAGAAGCTCAGTAAACCTGGCTGACTCCTGACCAGAGAACCAATCGAGGAACAAGATACTTTCAAATCTTGGTGGAGGGAAGTCTTTGTTTGTGTTGTTTGTTTTGTTCGTTGTTCGCTCTTGGGGCTAAGAGGGACCAGACGTCCCCCCAAGTTTTCTCCAATCTTTCTGAATCAGTCTCTCATGTTTCAAAAAAGTAAGTAATAGCCAGCAAAGGCGGATTAGTCTTATGTTTGTTTTCTTAACTTGTAAATGTGTCTTTTACTGGAAGGATTTTTACTTTTGTTTGCTGTAACTTTGAATCTCAGGCTGGCAGGGGGAGGTCCCTATAGTCTATATGAATCTAAAATACCCTGTAAGCATTTTCCATCCTGATTTTACAGAGATAATTTTTACCTTTTCTTTCTTTAATTAAAAGCTTTCTTTTTTAAGAACCTGACTGATTTTTTCCATGTTTTAAAATCCAAGTGACTGAGTCTGAACTCACCAGGAATTGATGGGGGAAAGGATGGGGGGAAGGTGAATTCCTCTTTGTTTTAAGATCCAAGGAGTTTGGATCAGTGTAACCTCTCAGGGTATCCCAGGGAGGGGAAAGTAGGGGGGATGGTTTATATCTCCTTGTTTTAAGACCCAAGGGGTTTGGGTCTTGGGTTCCCCAGGGAAGGTTTTGGGGGAACAGGAAGTGTGCCAAACACTATATTTTTGGCAGGTGGCAGAATACCAAATTTAAGCTGGTAATTAAGCTTAAAAGTGATCATCCAGGTCCCCATTTTTTGGACGCTAAATTTCAAAGTGGGGAAAAAACATATGACAATAGTTAATAAATCTGTTTGTTTATTCTCTCTGAAGCAGTGCATTTGGTCTGAAGCATGTCAGAGACTTCCCTTGGCATAACAAGCCTGGTACATATCAATTTCTTTGTTAAAATGACAAACTCATTTAAGCTTGCAGTGTTCAGCTGGCATAAGTGGACCCTGCAAGACAGAGGTTCCTAGGATTTTTGTCTAGAACTGGAGATATTGGCTAGACTCATTGGTTGCACAATCCAAGGAACAGCTTACATGCCAGAAGCTGTGCGTGAACACCCCAGGAGTCGGAGTTCTCACAGCAGAGCAGGGTAAGGCTGGCTCCCAGAGTCAAGGACTGGAAGGACCTAGCAGATCACTGGTCCAGATAATGCCAGAGGGGAATATTACACCCTTCTTTTATCAGAGGGATAGCCGTGTTAGCCTGTATCCACAAAAATAGTGAAGAGTCCAGTGACTCCTTAAAGACTAACAGATTTATTAGGGCATAAGCATTTGTGGGTAAAAAAAACAGGTCTTCAGATGCATGGAGTGAAAATTACAGATACAGGCATAAATATTTATTGGCACATGAAGAGAAGGGAGTTACCTTATAATGGAGAACCAATGTTAAAGGCCTATTTAGTCAGGGTGGATGTGGTCCACTCCCAATAATTGATAAGGAAGTGTCAATACCAAGAGAGGAAAAAATGCTTTTGTGGTGAGCCAGCCACTTCCAGTCTCTGTTAGTCTTTAAGGTGCCACCAGACTCCACACCATCCTTTAATTCTTTATTAATTAAATTCCTAATCAACCACTCCATTATCTTGCACAGGATCAGTTTCAGACTGATAGACCTATAATTAAGTGGATCATCCAGTTAACCCTTTTAAAATGTTGGCACAACATTAACTTTCTTCCATTATCCTAGAAGAGAGTTCCTCAGTGACCTCTTTTAAAATTCTTGGATGCAAGTTATCTGGACCTGCTGATTTAAAAATGTCTAACTTTAGTAGCTATTGTGTAACTGCCTCCTGAGATACAAATGGAATGTAAAAAGTGTTATAATATGAGATGACTACACCCACCCACAAATACAGAACAGAAATATTTATTGAACACTTCTGCCTTTTCTGCATTATTACTGATAATTCTACCATTTCCATCAAGCAATGGACCAGTACCACTGGTAGGATTCTTTTTGGTCCTAATGTACTTTAAAACTCCTTCTCGTTGTTCTTAACTTCTGGTGTGGGGTCCAAACTCTCAAAGCTGATCTTTCCACTGTTCTCCACATTCTGTCTAATCCATTTAATTTTCATGCAGAGCTTCCCCTGGAGAGTTTGTACCCATAAATTTTTGGTCCTGCTGACAAAAAAACCTGTGCTGTGCTGATCAGTCAGATTCTCTCTTGTCAGCAACCTTAAGTAATCACCCAGAGAAGGTTTCTCCTCCTTCTTGTGACTCACAAAGCTCACCGTCTGTGTCAAGGTATGGGCAGTGCTCCTGTAACTTGACTAACAGCTTGTAGAGCTCTAGGTCTGTGCAAGCAGTTCTGAAAGAAGCAATGGAAATGCCGGCGTCTGCAGAGGATGTATAATGCTTTTTTACATATCTCCAGCATACACAAGTTGTTTCATTGTTGATAAATTTATTGGAAGAAACCTCATAAAATGGGGAAAAGACACACTTAACATGTTTGTCAAGATCTCACAAGACTGGTGTTAAGAGATCAGAACCAATTTAGCAATTTACATTTTAGCCAGGTTCACAGTAATCTCATGTCTGCATAAAAGAGTGTCCTCCTTCTTACAAAAATCATTAATGTATTGGTTCTGTTCTTCTATGTCCATACACAGGGTGGGAAACCCTGACACCTCTTATTTCAGATGGAGGTGTAATTTAAGGTGATCTGGAAATAACTTGTCTGAACTTCCAGAAAAATGCCAGACTTTGTAGCTTGTGAACACCCTGTACCCCTTATTTATAGCCAGGTTCAATTCCACTGTGCGCCAGCAGCCTGTGAGGGCCCTGTCCTCATTACCGTGAGAGCAAGGCAGCAGCTGTTTGGATTCAGCACATGCCAGGCACAGAGGGAACACGAGTTTCCCTCTGCCCTCACAGGCAACACTGGGAAACAGGGTCCTCTGGGAGGATATTTTTAACTTGGCAATTCCAAAATAGTTTGAGCTTGGGACAAATTTGTCACAAAGGATTTTGAGGTTCCAATAGGGTATTGCTTGGTCTTGTTTACACACAGGTACAGACTGGTAAATTCATAATAGTGGCTTTGCTCACCAGCCTCAGGTTTATAACATAGATAGATAGTGTTAGTCCTTCTCCTGAAAAGAGCATCTTTGAGCACCAGAGGTTGAGGCTCCTGTGTATTGGTTAGGAATTCTACAAACACCCTGTCTGATTCTACCATGGCCATCGACTGGTGCTCCCCTAGGGTTCTGATTACATACTCTCACCTTTCCAGAAAGTCTGCTATAAACTGAATCTGCTAATAAAGCTGACCAAAGTTTGGCTGACCTGAGGGTCCTGCACCATTGCACACCCATGGCACCTCCAAGGCACCCCATGGAAAAAAAACTACTGTTACAATCAAAAACCATGACTTTACCATCTATGATTGCATAGCCATCCAGAAAGTAGGGGCCCTCTTGAAAGTAGGGGCCCACCATTTATGGCATGCCAAATACATATATTCTTTTTTGGGGCTGTATACATAAGCCACTAGACAGCTGGGGTAGATTATCTGTTTTTCTGCTTATGGTAGTTGTCTGGAGGGTGAAGTTCTATGGTAAAGGGCTTTAAAAATTGAATCCTGCACATAGCTATGCAGACTGAGGCCCACGTGGATCTATAGAATCTTTAACCAAAATGAAACTCTTTAAGATTTTCCATTACAGGCATCTCTGTAATTTTGTTTCTGTAGCAGATGCAGGTTTGACTCCTAATTTTACATCCTGCTAACAATAATGTATCACCTTTTTTGTACATCAGATGTGTGGCCTTGATCAAACTGATACCACTCCAGAAACTCTGCTTTCTCCCCAGGGAACATGTAGTCACACCCATAGTTCTCCACTTTAGCCATAGGCCTGTAAAGTAGGAAACTGAGGGTTTGTCTACACTACAGGATTATGTCGACCTAAGTTATGTCAATGTACAGCCACCTCAGAAATTAAATCAATTGTTCGTGTCCACGTTACGCTCCTTGTGTCAGGGGTGCATGTCCTCATCAGGAGCTCTTGCAAGGATTTAACTGACAGCGTAGGGCATTGTGGGATAGCTTCTGAAAGGCAGCAACAATCAATGTAAGCAATGCAGTGTCTGCAAGACAAACCAAAGAAAGAAACCAACAGGACTCCACTGGCCATCACATACAGCCGCCAGCTAAAACCCCTCCAACGCATCATCAGGGATCTACAACCCATCCTGGACAATGATCCAACACTTTCACAGGCCTTGGGTGGCAGGCCAGTCCTTGCCCACAGACAACTGCCGAACCTGGAAAGCTATTCTCACCAGCAACTGCACACCGCACCATAGGGTAGCTCTAGCTCAGGAACCAATCACTGCAACAAACCTCGATGCCAACATCTTGCCCACATTTGCTACACCGGCGACACCATCACAGGACCTAACAGATCAGCCATACCATCGCCGGTTGTCATTTCCTGCACATCCACCAGATGTAATTACGCTTTCATATGCCAGGCAATTGCCCCTCTGCAGTACGTGTTATCAGCCAAAACTGGACAGTCTCTGCGGACACGGAATAATGGGACACGAAATCAGATATTAGATATGGCAATATTACAAAACCCTGTAGGAGAGTCACTTCAACCTTGCCCTGGCCCACCCTTTAGCAGACCTTAAGGTGGCCATCCTGCAGAAAAAACTTCAGGGACCAGATTCAAAGGGAAATTACTGAGCTACAATTCATCTGCAAATTTGACATCTCTTCTTTACAAAACCAGTTTCTCCTCCCTTGGTTTTCACACCTCAACTGCTAGAACAGGGCCTCATCCTCCCTGATTGAACTAACCTCGTTATCTCTAGCTTGCTTGCATATATATACCTGCCCCTGGAAATTTCCACTACATTCATCTGACGAAGTGGGTATTCACCCACTGAAAGCTCATGTTCCAAAACATCTGTTAGTCTATAAGGTGCCACAGGATTCTCTGCTGCTTTTACAGATTCAGACTAACATGGCTACCCCTCTGATACTTGAGCGTCTACACTGACACTACATCAGCCTAACTACATTGATTTAAGTGCTACACCTCTTGCAGTGGTGGACTTATTAAGTCACTGTACTGGGTGAGTTACATTGACAGGAGCAACATTTCAGTGTAGATTCTTACAGAGTTAGGTTGATGTAAGCTGCCTTACATTGATCTAACTCTGTAGTGTAGACCAGAGGTATGTCGAGTCCACCCGATTTAGGCATCGTTAAAAGCCTTGTTAGTAATTTTGATTTTGAAGTGCTTAGTATTTCAGTTTAGTTTAGGGTATTCAATTATATTCAGTTGTTCCCAAATACATCCATAACAGTTTTGTTTGTTTAAAATGTTAAAGAAATGTGGAAAACAGACATTGGCACCCTGAAAGCCCATGGTCTGAAGCATCTTACTGAACTTCATGAGTAAAAAGTTTAAACAGTCAAAATGCTTGTTCAAGGCTTTAACCTTCACACTCATTTTCGACCTTTCTGAACCATCAGGTCTATTTTCAATTTTTCCATTAACAATTGTCTAACACAATAAATGTTATAACCTTTGGAGCTGTGTGTTATGAACACTTACTCCTGAAACTACATAGCCATAATGGTGTTGAGAAACCAAAAAAAACATTCTTCACCCTTAAAATTCCATGAGTTCTGCTTGTGCTTAAGCACAGTACAAAGATGTAGCTGGGTGCGTGCACACTGGTCTCTTGCATGTACTCAAAATCATAAAAATATATACTTTCCCACTGCTTTTAGGGCAACTCTCAGATATAAAACCTTAAACTGATGCATTGTCATTTCTGGACATACTATCCCAATGCATGATGATGACCTTTCCATGAATGAAGCCAAGCACATAGCTGCAGTAGATTATTTCTGAAAGACAGTGTGGGTAACATTGAGGGTCTGCCATAGTAAAAATCTGTGCTGTTTACCCAATTTGCATAATCTTTTATGAGGGCATGAGACCTTCTTTTATAGTAAATGCCATGAAGGTACCAAATGATCAACACTCACCATTAGAACATCAGACTTTAGTTTATGATTGAGTTTCCACCCTAGTGCCCATCCCCTAAACAAAGGATGCTTTCATCAGGGTAGGTCAGAGAAGGAGGATTCATTTTGTCTGTGTCCCATCTGGATGTTCAATCCTGTGTGGCATGCTGTTTCTAGAGCATGTTCACAGATAAAATGATGAGGAAGTTCAGCAGCAGGCCTCTTGCAAGTTGTAATGAAGAGAACATATAGGAGAAATATGGATTTTTCAATAGGTCACAATTCAGACAATTTTAAATGGATTTTTGTTGGTACAACAAAGTCACTTTTTTGACCCCAAGGACTGTTCTTCTGACACATTCCCAGTGTCTGCTGCAAACCATGCCAGTACTAGATCTCTGCTGATAAAGAGTTGGAAAATTTGATATAATGGGAAGAGTTAGTCAACCTTTGGATAATACTCACAAATATCCCTCTATATAATTCTGTGGTTTCCTTGACATCCTACCTAGATCACCCAGCAGTGCCAAGAAGACAATACCAAAGAGAAGGTAAAGGATCATCATGATTCATGGCTGAAGGTCCACTGAGAGAAGAGACACCAAGACAAGGAGGAGAAAGAAGGTCCCTTTAATTACCAGGCCTTAGGGATTTCAATATAGTGAGCTGAACAAATCTTGTGATCCAAATGACATTTATACATTGGCTGCAATCTGTTACTAATAATGATTATATTCTACGTGGCACCAAAGGTGTCCTGGGATTGTTTCAAGAAATGCAATTTTTTGAGGAAAGATATGTTTTAAAACACAGGTTGGGTAAATAGGTTTGATTAACTAGTTGCTTGCATGATATTTCTCATGGTTCTATGCATCTCTATTCCTTAACCAAAGTACACACTGGAGAATTATTGCACAATCATGATTTTTATTAGTCAAAATAGAATTGAAAGCAATTAATAATTTGAGAGAACAAAATGAAGATGGTTTATGAAACTTATTAGGATGAATTCAATATGAGTTGTTACCATTTATCAAGAGAGAATATATCAAATTAATTTATTCAAGTTTTTATCTCAGTCTTATTATGTAGTCTTACTTTATCGTAGGTCTGTAGTATACTGGACAAGTAACACTGGTAGCAATATGAAACTATAGATCCTAATTACAGATTTTTATTAATTTGTAATTAAGCACATTTGCCAATGGGAATATGGGACAGCCTGTGGCAATTAAATCAAAGAGCTCCAAAGTTAGATTTAGAAACTTAGTTAAGTTACTTAGGGCCAGATTTTTAAAATTATTTGGACACCTAATTCCCATTAAATCTAGAATATCAGTTAAATTAATGATCACACTTTGAACCACAAACATAAAAGCCAGCTGATGATTTCAACTACCCTAATTTCTCTGGACTTTCACCAGCATAGCAGGTTCTTTTGCTGTTTTAACTTTATATTCAAATAGTGGTAAAAACCTTTATCTTACAATTCAAATCTTCTTTCTCTTTTGAGTAGGAAGCTGTCAATTTCTCCCAAACACAAAATCTGTATGATGTCTAAGCTAACTGAGAAACACACAGTTTCTCTGACCTATCTTTTGTATGGCTTCCTATTACAAATAATACTAAGTTCATTAGTGGAATGATGTAACCATGTATTGACTTACCGTAACAGCTAGGAAACTACAATTAAACTTGGTGGTGAAATACAGGTTCACATTATACATTTTCCTGATTTGCAGGATTTTAACTCAGGAGAGGTGCCAACCCTCATGATTTTCTCCTAATGTGCCAACTGCTGGAGTTATGACTTGCATGAAAATCTCAGCTCTCATTTTGAACACACGTAATATTCTAGCACATCCTGATTGCAGAGGGAAACTTGGCAACATGAAACAAGTGTACTTTACATGCTTATAAACCAGAAGGAAAATAATCTCTACCCAAAAGTTATTAAATTTAAAGCTATCCTGATTTTTAAGCCAATCTCATGAGTTTTGGATGCTTTGTGTTGGTAATACTGAGTCTAGAAAGAGATTTCCAAGAACCAGTTAAATAAACAGGCACACTTTCTTATCTGATCAAATACAATGCTTAGCTCATGTAATGAGTTGGTTCAGCCTCATTATTCTTAACGACATATTAATTTACCATAATTTCTGAACAACTAAGTATAATGTTAGGGAACCACTAAAATAATAGGAGCTTTATACATTTCACTCATTTACAGGACTTTATACGGCAGGTACCTACTTTCTGAGATGCATTTAGCTTTAAAATAACCTTTTCATTTGAGTACACAAAATACACGCATTATTGCTACATAGTAATGGAAACAGGCATGAAGGTGTTTCTCCACCTCAACCACACTGTAGCAATGACTGGTTTCTCCAAATTAAGGCAGGGCATGAACACTGCTGTAGTTAAGGTTTGGGCCAGATTTCTGTTTAAATCTTGCCTCTTCAAAGTGCTCTTAAAGCTACCCAGGTACTTGGATTGCTTTTAAATGTGATGTGCCTCATGGGAGATCAGGGTTCTGTTAGTGGTGCAAATGTGTGGCCATTTCACCAAAGGTTTCCTGAGATACAGCCCCCCAAACCCTGTAGCTTCTCTTAAAGTAGAGAGATTATGGAAAACTTCTCTGTGTCCTCAGATTGCAATGAATCCAGGTCTCAGATCTTTGCACCAAGGTGTTCAGCACCCCAGGGATACTCCTACAGATGGTATCGCACCCACCAGCTCTTTGGGGAAAATCAAGTTAAAAGTTTGTTTGAAAAAGATATTCCTTCTCTTCGTTGGTGTGTTGAAAGTCTCTTGTGCCAAAGAATGTACAAAATAGATTCAACTGAGCATGTGTGAATAGAGGAGTTAAAAGTGGTGTTAGCTAGGGAGTAGTCAGTGTTGGTTTGAACCCCACCTGGGACAGTGATTTGGAAAAGTCTGGATGGTAAATCTGTCAGAGGATATTTTTATTTGGAGAGAATTTAAGCAAGGTCATTGTTCCAAGTTGTTTTCATCTCCAGGGCATGTTCTCATTCCATTGAGACTATCTTATTGCGATTAATGGACCTCTTATCACCCCTCTGAACCTGAAACTTTGGAGTTTGAAACCCACCTTGGGCAGAAATATGAGAATGAACTTTAAACATTTTGGGGAAAATACTTCAGTCATTGATGTTATTATTAATTATTATTATCAAGAATTATGTTATTAAGAAATGGAATCTGAACTCAGCAGACTATTCAGAAAACATTGAAACTATTTTTGAAAATAAAAGTCCATTTGAGAATGCAGGCAAGGTGATTGACCAAGGGAGCAAGAGCAGATGGATCTGCACAGAGGGATGGAGGTATTATGAGGAGAGGGATGAGTGGGAATCAGCAGAAGGGGGAAGAGGTGTTGGGGGGCTCAGATACAGGGGAGGGGAGAAGGTGTTATGGGTTGGAGAACTGGAGGGGTAACAGAGGAAGTTGAGGGTTTAGGATGGGTGGGGGAATGTCAGCCTTGAATTCTCTCCTCCTGTGGGAACACAACCTCTCTGCAGGGCTCCAAGCCATTCTCCCTGCCCGCTGTGTGTCCTTGGATCTGCAGGAGCCTGCTTCTCTTGGGCTGTCTGAGTCCCTTTCCCTGTCTCTCCATGTGAGCTGGGCTGTTGGATGGGGTGGTGGGATTGTAAGTAATGTAAATTTAAACATTTGAAATCCAGAAAATGGATAGTTAAGATGCATATCACACCTGCGGGGTGGAGGAGGCTGTGTGTGGGTGCAGGGTGGATTGGTTGGACATGGCTGGGGAACCCAGTCTGAAGCAGAGGCAGGAGTCCCAGCTGGAGGTGGGTGGTGGGATTGAGGGGCCCAGCTCAGTGAGAATCTTTGGATAGCATAGCGTGTAAGCTTCTGCCTGTGATATGTGAGCTCAGCAGGAGAAGATAGTAGACAGCAGAGAGTAACTTCTTACATGTAAATGGATTCTACACTCCCAACTAATTGCTTAACTGAAGGGAAGGGAAGGGGAGATTGGAGTGCTAAGCGGGCTATATGCTACGGGGAATGATGGGGCAGGTCTGGGAGTAAGAGAGAGACACACCAGTCTTCTCTCACATGCTTAAAGTTACTGTGACAGGCATGTAAGAACCATGTCAAGGCTGGGACATAGAACATGGATGACATTTCTGTCATAGGCCCTTTTGGCAATTCCGCATTGCAAACATTTCAAAGCATGGTCATCATCCGCATTGCACTGTATCAAAATGCACAGGAGAAAGAAGAAAGGGATTTTGATGGAAAAGAAATATGAAAACAATCCCTGTATACCAATCAAAGCACTCACAAACGTGCTTGCATTACACCATCTCAAACAGTTGCTTTTATTAAAAGAAGAGTAGCAAGACATTCTAGATGATACAAAGGCTCCCTTGTGGATTTTCTCCAAGGATTTTTGAAGCAAGACATCATCTCCCAGGTTCCCATAAATGCTGCAAAGACTCCGTTGTGGATTTTCTCCAAGGATTTTCAAAGCAAGACATCATCTCCCAGATTCCCAGAAATGCTGTTTGGTGATAGAAAAGCTCCCTTGTGGATTTTCCTCAAGGATGTTCGAAGCAAGATGTCATCTCCTAGATTCCCAGAAATTCTGCATTGATGATCTCTGATGCTGTCACTCTTCCAGGAACTGTGTTTATATCCATTAAAAGTAGAATAATATGATATTACATTACAAATCAAAGGCAGAGCAGGAATTTCCCCACCGTTGAATAGTAAGTAAAGATATTCCTGGTTAGCTCAAGAGCAGAGGATTTATGGTCCCTATGAAACATTGCGCCACAGAGTTTTAATAAAAATGGTCATATATACGCAAGAGCTCACGGAGGACAAGTAAAGTCACAGAGAACTGGGGAAGGGCAAGGCTAGTACATATCTTTAGAAAGGGGAACAAAGAGTTTCCAAGGAATTATAAACCAGTCAGCCTAACTTCAATACTTGGAAATATACTGAAACAAATTATGAAACAATCAACATGTAAGCACCTAGAGGATAATAGCCAGCATGGATGTGTCTAGAATAAATCATGCCAAACCAACTGATTTTCCTTCTTTAACAGGATGACGAGCCTAGTAGATGGGGGAAGACATAGACATGATATATCTCAGTAAGGCATTTGACATAGTTCCACATGACATTTTCACAAGCAAACTAGGGAAAGGTGGTCTAGATTATATTACTATAAAGTGGAGGCACAACTGGTTGACTATATTCAAAGTGTATTTATCAGTGGTTCACTTTCAAACTGGGAGGGTGTATATGGTGGGGCTGCACAGTGGTCCGTCCTGGGTCCAGTATGATTTCATATGTTCATTAATAAGTTGGATAATATAGTTAGAGCATGCTTATAAAATGTGCAGATGCAACCAGGCTGGGAGGGGTTGCAAGCATTTTGGAGGATAGGATTAGACTGCAAAAGGGAAACTGAAGAACTGGTCTGAATTCAACAAGATGAATCTCAACAAAATTAAGTGAGAAGTGCTACATATAAAAAAGGAAAAAATCAAATGCAAAGCTACAAACTGGTGAAAAATTGGCTAGGTTGTAGTGCTATAGGGTTAGAGTGGATCACAAAGTGAAAATGAGGCAATAATGTAATGCAGCTGCAAAAAAGGCTAATATTCTGGGGTGTATTAGCAGGAGTGTTGTTGGTAAGGCACGAGTGGTAATTGTCCCACTGTAGTTGGCACAGGAAAGGCCTCAGTTAAAGTACTTTGTCAACTTCTGGGATCCACACTTTAGGAGAGACATGGACAAAATGAAGAGAGTCCAGAGGAGAGGAACAAAAATGATCAAGCATTTAGAAAACCTGACCTATGACGAAAGGTTACAAAACTGGGCATGTTTTGTCCTGAGAAACAAAGACTGAAGGGGGACTTGAGAACAGCCTTTGAATATGTTCAGGACTATTATAAAGATGACTGTGATCAATTGTTCCCCATGATCACTGAAGGTAGGACAAGAAGTAATGGGCTTATTCTGCAGCAAGGGAGATTTAGGATAAATACTAGGAAAAAGTATTTCTAACTAAAACCATAATTCAACTCTGGAATAGTCTTCCAAGGAAGACTGTGGAATCCCCTGTCAGGTTGGTTAAGCACTGGAATAAACTACCTAGGGAAGTTGTGGAATCTCCATCATTGGGGATTTTTAAGAGCAGGCTGGACAAACACCTGTCAGGGATGGTCTAAATAGTACTTAGTCCTGTCTTGAGTGCAGGGCACTAGACTAGATGATCTCTTGAGGTCACTTCCAGTTCTATGATTCTATGACTCTATCCCCATATTAGAGATTTTTAAGAGCAGGTTGGACAAATACCTGCCAGGGATGGTCTAATTTTACTTCGTCCTGACTCAGTGCAGGGGATGGAATAAGATGATTTTTCAAGGTTCCTTCCAGCCCTACATTTCTTTGATTTTATGTTTATGAACTAGCTGCCTACAAGACCTAATGGGTAAATATACCAGACTTCTGAGTATGGATTTGCTCTCCTTTTACATCTGTCTTTCTATGAAAGAAGGCAGATTGTGTTTTTATTTGTCTGTTTGCTTGTTTTAAATTCTGTCCTATAAACATGAGAGAAAATTAAACCAACAATCCCCAAAAATAAGTTACTCTGTGACATTAAAAAATATACAGAAAATTAAATAGAAGAACTGCTGGAAATATGATACAAAATTTAAATTGAAATGTTCATCAAATTTTTTTGAATGTTGAAATTTGAAATTCCACTGAGGAATTTTATGAAAATTGTGAATTTTAAAAATGTTGACTAACTCTTTGACATATAGAAAAATAAAACAAAAAAAACAAAATGTAGAACATTGTGATTCATATCCATGTACACTTTTTCTATCCAACACACCTTTGTTCGTAGCTAAAATTAAAACAATAAAAACAACAAATACTTAATTACATGATTAATAAGATATTCTTAAAGAATGCCTGGAAATTCCAGTTCTGTCTCCTAGCTCATATAAGCCTAAAGCCTGACACTTCCTGGTGGGAGTTTCATGCTACAGCCCTTCCTGATGATAACAGAGATCTCTATACATGCTCATTTAACCTTTCAAGACAGAAGCACTGCAGTTGCTGGCATGTAGCTCCCAACTTTACATTTGCTATCCTCAAGCTGTCTCCCCAGGTAATTCTATACAGCAATGAAACACCCATGAGTGACCCAGGTCAGCTGACTTATGATCGTGGTTGGGGTAGTAGGGCTTTAAAATAGCTGTTTAGACATTTGGGCTCTGCCCTCAGACTCTTTTTCTATTTCCATTAAAAATTTACATTTGATTTACACCCTGCTTTCAACTTGCAACCAGTGGAATATACTATACTTTTGTCTTCTAGATTGAGGAACCCTTTATCAATTTCCCCATTTAGGTGCAGTACTTATAGATTTAATCAAGTTACTCTTCAGCCTTCTCTTTACTTAGCTAACTACATTGAGTTCTTTGAGTTATTATAAGGCATGCTTTCTAATTGTTTAAACATTCTCATGGCTTTTTTTCTGAACCCTTCCAAATTTACCAACATCCTTCCTGAGTTGTGGGACCAGGAGTGGAAACGATATTCCAGCAGTGGTTGCACCAGCAACAAATTTAGAGATTCCCGTGTTTATGCATCCAAGGATCACATCAGCCCTTTTGGTCATAGAGTTGCACTGGGAGCTCATGCTCAGCTGATTATCTACCATTCACCCACATTTTTTTCAGTCATTGCTTCCCAGGACAGAGCGCCGCCCCCATGTAAGTATGGCCAACATTATACACTTCCAGAGATGGACAAAGATGTGAGAAGATGGAGTTATTATGGAAACAGATTGGCAGCTGTCTTTTATTATGAACACTACCAAGAAAATGCTATAGTTGAATTTGTCCTAAGCTAATGATTGAAAATGGGATCTTTCTGTCAGAGACCTGGGAAGGGACACACATAAATCCTGAAATATTTAGAAGTAAAACCCTTGATCAGAAGCCTACATGTGGTTAGTTATTCTAGCTGGACACACACACACACACACACACACACACACACACACACACACACACACACACACACACACACACACAGAGAGTGTCAAATAGCTGGAAACTTGCAGGGATTTCTTTTTTGTCAATTAAGCTTTAAAGTTCTAAGGATGCTGCCTGTCTGTGGAGAGCAGCCATTTTGGTTGTAGAGTTACTGCAGACTGGGAAAAAAGGACACATCCTCCACACTCTTTCCTGGAGACTTAATTTCTGTTCTTCCCTGTTCTTTTCTCTACTCTAAAATGAAACAACAATGTAGAACACAGGGGTGAGTCTGGCCTCAGTCCCTACCTGTATTATGATGCTCTGGCAAAATATAAGTGCTGTGAGACAGTTTCCCCAATCCATGGGCAACACAGTGGTGACCTAATTGGCTGTATGCTGCCCCCTTTGCAAGCACTGTCCTAAGGCTAGTGCTGGAGATGATACTGAGTGTTGTAAAGCCTCAGAGGGGCCAATTCTATAGCACCGAGCACTATGGATTCTCCAAGCTGGGGGCTGGCCATGGGTAGCTTGAGTAAGGCAGTTCTAAGTAAGAGAGGTCAATAAGGTTGCTCTAATATACACAAGGGCCAATACAGCCCAAGACAGTCCAGAATCAGGGCAACACAGAAGTCTGGGCAGTGCTTTGAGTGAGACGCCTCCAAGGTAATTAAACAACAGATGGGATATGGAAAGTAGGAAAACAAATATTTCTGTTCATACAATAATTTATCCCTTGTGGAATCCTGAACTTACCCTTCATCTACAGCAAACACACCGGGGACCGCAGCGTTGAATGAAATTTTGGGGGCGACACAATCTACGAGGGATGCACCTGCCCCCCAACAATATACATCTCCGTGAAGGTCTAGGACAGCGAAGTCCTGCACAAAGAAAAAAGAGTCTGGAATTTAATTTACACAGCAGGGTAAACAAAAGCTGTGATTGCAGGACGACAGGCATTTCCCATTCACCGAGACCCTGCCAAGTCAGCCCAATTATCTTCCTGTACACTGTTTATTTGATATTTAATAATAGAGTACTTAAATGGCTGTAATTCTGTGCACATTCAATAGCAAACTTTATCAGTGATGATTTCATGTGATCAAGTCATTGATAAAAATGTAGAATAGTGTAGAGCCAAGAATCAGTCCTTGAGGGACTCCACTACACTGAATGTTGGGGATATTTTCACAGGTCATAGTTCAGCCAACTCTGAATGGATTTTCATAGGCACATCATAACCACCTTCTTGATCCCAGGATGATGTCACAGCCAAATTTTGAGTATCTGCTGTTAACCCTGTAAACACTAGAGCCCTTTAGAACAAGATTTGAGAAGAAAATTGACACAAACTATTAGGCAATCTTAGTACATGCTCACAAACATCTTTCTATAGTCTCCCTACCTTGCGCACTGATTTGCACCACCAAGAAGAGGACAGCAAACAGAAGGTAAAGGATCTTCATAGCTGAAGTTTGGCTGGGAACTCAACGTCACTGTAGAGAAGAGATGCCGAGATAGACAGGAGACTGAGAGTCTCTCTATTTATAGGGTGCTGGGGATTAGAATATGGCCTGATCTGTTGAAATCTTGTTTTGATGCAAGTGATATTCATAAAGGGTGCGGCAATCTGTCAATTACAGGAATTGTTAGTTATACAGCACCATAAAAATTCCTGGACAATTTTCTGGGAAATACAATCGACAAGTCCCTGCCTTGAGAAAATTACAATATGAATATTTAAATCTGGCAAACATCTACTGCCTGTCCAAAATAGTCCCATTGACTTCAGAAGAGGGCTGTAGAGAGGAATTCCAGAACACAACTTTACCAGGGAAATGATTGGTCATAGAGCGTGTGCATTTGAGTGTTCGCTTCTAACAATTTTTAATCAATAGTTTTTGTGTATATAGGGCATTTTCCTAATTTCATGTACAAATACCCATTACAAAGAGTTTTTAATTGTTTTTGACATGAGAAATAAATGTAATTGCATTGAAAATACTCTGTGACAAGAATCTACGGGTTTTTTGTTTTGTTTTGTTTTATGTAAAGATAAACTGAAGAGTTTTACAGTTAGTGATTGGAGAAAATCACGATCCCCCCCTCCCCAATAGCAAACATCAGCGTTCATTATAACAGTCTGAATTAGAGACATAAAATACTGATGCATCAAACATGTGAACACCAAGGGCACACACAGGTGGTAAGCTCCTCTCCAGCTTTGTCTCATTTTCTCAGGAAGCAGAGAGAACAAGATGTGACTGGGCTTATACTGAAGCCAGGAAAATTTTGAAAAATGTCTAAGGTGCTATAGAGAAGTTTGACAGCTCAGCATTCTTTGGGGGATTCATTCTAACAGGGCCCATAACACATCATAACCCCAATCAGAATCTCCTTCTAGTCATCACTTTCCTTCTTCCCTACATTTCTACTCATCTGGAGGTGCCAAATACAAAATGTTGAGGAGAGGGGATCAAGAATGAGAATCCATGATTCCTGCAGCCGCACGGAGAGGGACATCAACAGGGCAGTCAGGATTTGGAAGGAACCTTTCCTTCTCATCCCCCAGTTATTGCCCTCTGTTTCAACCATCTCTCTGAGGATGGAAGGTGCTGATTTCCTCACCTATCACATCCTTCACAGAGATAGGACAGGGGGCATTGTATGCTTCTCTACCCATTTGGGACACCAGGAGGTGGCAAGTCAGCCTCGCTGGCCACCTCACTCTTCTTTTCCTGTTATGTTCATGCTGTAAACACAGAGACATTTTACATAAAAACTAGGCAGGTTAAATTATTAAACTCCTTTGTTTCTTGGCATTCAGACTGATAACACACACAAACACAAAAACAGAGAGAGAGAAAGCAGGCTGCTCTGTAAATCAGAGAGATACAACTCATCTCACCATATACTAGACTATCTGCCTGGTGACTGACTGCTAAGTCCAGAACACACAATTCCCTTCAGAGCCACATAGACTGCAAGCAGGACAAGGGCTAAACACTGCTTAGTTTTAGCTTACAATTTTAACACAGTTTTCAATTCCAGGGCCAGCTGGGGGAGGGGCAAGCGGGACAATTTTCCCCAGGTCCCGGGCCTCACAGGGACCCCATGAGAGTTTTCAGCGGCAATTTGACAGTGGGTCCTTCACTCACTCCGGGATCCGCCACCGAAGTGCCCCGAAGACCCGGAGCAGAAGGAGTCCCACCACTGAAGACTCCAGACCCCCTGAATCCTCTGGACAGCCCTATTCAATTCACAACACTTTCCCCCTATTGGCTCTGCTCCAACTGGATCCTCTCCAACTGCTGACTGGAACCCAAGGATCTGCCCTTAAATGGTAGCTGCCTGTTGCATTTATGACCACACCTGGGTATGGGAGAAGCAGGAGAATGTGGGTGTCAGAGGTGTGGATGGGCAGATTGTTCCAGATAAACACCATCCTCCATACAAAAATAAAAAAATGCCTCCTCTTCTTCTGCTGCCAGGAATTCCCACCTTGGCCTCTTTTCACTTCCAACTGGAAGCTGGAGCGAAACATGGTGCAACTTCCTGGTGCAAGTGCTGGAGGAATGAATTAGGGGCTGTGCTTCTCTGGACCTGCTGCTCACAAACAGGGAAGAACTGGTAGGAGAAGTAGAAGTGGGTGGCAACCTGGGCAGCAGTGACCATGAGATGGTCGAGTTCAGGATCCTGACAAAAGGAAGAAAGGAGAGCAGCAAAATATGGACCCTGGACATCAGAAAAGCAGATTTTGACACCTTCAGGGAATGGATGGGCAGGGTCCCCTGGGAGGCTAATATGAGGGGGAAAGGAGTCCAGGAAAGCTGGCTGTATTTTAAAGAAGCCTTATTGAGGGTGCAGGAACAAACATCCTGATGTGCAGAAAGAATAGCAAATATGGCAGGCGACCAACTTGGCTTAACAGAGAAATCTTTGGTGAACTTAAACACAAAAAGGAAGCTTACAAGAAGTAGAAATTTGGACAGATGACTAGGGAAGAGTATAAAAATATTGCTGGAGGATGCAGAGGTGTAATCAGGAAGGTCAAAGCACAATTGGAATTGCAGCCGGCAAGGGATTTGAAGGGTAACAAGAAGGCTTTCTAAACGTATGTTAACAACAAGAAGAAGATCAGGGAAAGTGTGGGACCTTTACTGAATGAGTGAGGCAACCTAGTGATAGATGATGTGGAAAAATCTGAAGTACTCAATGCTTTTTTTGGTTCAGTCTTCACAGACAAACTTAGCTCCCAGACTGCTGCACTGGGCAGCACAGTATGTGGAGGAGGTGAGCAGCCCACAGTGGTGAAAGAACAGGTTAAGGACTATTTAGAAAAGCTAGACATGCACAAGTCCCTGGGGCCGGATGCAATGTATCCAAGGATGTTTAGGGAGTTGGGAGATGTGATTGCAGAGCCATTGGCCATTATCTTTGAAAAGTCGTGGTATCTGGGGAAGTTCTGGATAATTAGAAAAAGGCAAATATAGTGCTCATCTTTAGAAGAAGGAGATTCTGGGGAACTACAGACCAGTCAGCCTCACCTAAGTCCCTGGCAAAATCATGGAGCAGGTTCTCAAGGAATCTATTCTGAAGAACTTAAGGAGGAGAGGAAGGAGATCAGGAACAGTCAACATGGATTCACCAAAGACAAGTTATGCCTGACCAACTTGATTGCCTTCTATGATGAGATAACTGGTCCTGTGGATATTGGGAAAGTGGTGGACATGATATATCTTGACTTTAGCATAGCTTTTGATACGATCTCCAACTGCATTCTTGCCATCAAGTTTAAAAAGTATGGATTGGGTGAATGAACTATAAGGTGGATAGAAAGCTGTATAGATCATCAGGCTCAATGGGCAGTGATCAATAGCTCGATGTCTAGTTGGCAGTCGTATCAAGCGAAGTGCCCCAGGAGTCTGACCTGGGGCCAGTTTTGTTCAACATCTTCATTAATGATCTAGATGATGTGATGGATTGCAACCTCAGCAAGTTTGCATACGACATGAAGCTGGGAGGAGAGGTAGATATACTGGAGGGTAGGGATAGGGTTCAGAGTGACCTAGACAAATTGGATGATTGGGCCAAAAGAAATCTGATGAGAGTCAATAAGGATGAGTGTAGAGTTCTGAACTTAGGAAGAAAGAAACCCATGTACTGCTACAGGCTGGGGCCTGACTGGCTAAGTGGCAGCTCTGCAGAAAATGACATGGAGATTACAGTAGACGAGAAGCTGGATATGAGTCAACAGTGTGCCCTTGTTGCCAAGAAGGCTAACCACATATTGGACTGCATTAGAAGAAGCATTGCCGACAGATTGAGGGAAGTGATTATTTCCCTCTATTTGGCACTGGTGAGTCCACATCTAGAGTATTGCATCCAGTTTTGGGGCCTTGTAGCAGAGTGGACCTCTGGTCCTGCCCTGAAGGGGTTAAAAACAGCCCGGGGAAGGGGCTGGGGCTGGAGAAAGCAGCCTTTAAGCTGGGCTGATTGGGGAAGTGGCTGCTGCTGGGGGCCATGCCGCAAACTGAGCCACAGGGTCTAATAAGAAGGCCAGGGAGACAGAAGCAGAACACAAGAGAGTCTCTCTCTGACAGGGAGAGAGAGACACAGGCCTGGCTGCTCAGGGACTCACCCAGGGGACCAGAAGGAAGGGCGGGCTGGGGAAAAAAGCCTTAGGAGCTGAGAAGCCCTGGGCCCGCAACTCCCCAGGCTGCAGGGCCTAAATCTAGGCCTGCAAGGTACTGGGCTTGCAGAGGGGCAGCCGGAGGGTGGGTAAAGGCAGCCAGGCCAAACCCCCTTTGCCTATAATGAGTGGCTGATACTGCAGTCTGCCCCAGGGCGTGGGGCTAGACACTAACTGGGCAGTAGCCAATACTGAGGCAAAGTGGGGATAGGGGGGTGGGGTTCCCCTGGGAGAGGGGAGACCCAGTTAAAGGGGCACCGAGGTCCAGGGAGGGGCCTGGGGCCAGTGGAGGACAAGTGGATCACCGGCCTGCAGAGGGCGCTCCGGGCTGGAATCAAGCTAATTCCCTGAAGCAACCAGCAGGAGGTGCCACGGGGGTGAGTCCACCTGTTTACAGGCCTCAACTACGGGGGGGCAAATTGGAGACAGTCTAGCAGAGGGCAACAAAAATGATTAGGGGGCTGGGGCACATGACTTACAAGGAGAGGCTGAGGGAACTGGACTTATTTAGTCTTCAGAAGAGAAGAGTGAGGTGGGATTTGATAGCAGCCTTCAACTACCTGAAGGGTGGGTTCCAAAGAAAATGTAGCTAGGCTGTTCTCAGTGGTGGCAGATGACATAACAAGGAGCAATGGTCTCAAGTTTCAGTGGGAGAGGTCTAGGTTGGATATTAGGAAAAACTATTTCACTGGGAGGGTGGTGAAGCACTGGAATGGGTTACCTGGGGAGGTGGTGGAAACTCCATCCTTATTGGTTTTTAAGGTCCAGCATGACAAAGCCCTGTCTGGGATGATTTAGTTTGTGTTGGTCCTGCTTTGACCAGAGGGTTGAACTAAAGGACCTCCTGAGGTCCCTTCCAACCCTAATCTTCTATAATTCTATGGCTAAAATTTAAGGAAGATTCAGTTACCCAGTGAGACCTTCCTGTTCTGCATTCAAATCCCCATCTCTCTGGAAGACAGAGTGGGGATGAGAGGTGTTTAAATATTTTCCTTTTGTCCCCTCAAAACTCATGTCTTATGGATCCTTCATGATGGAACCTGCCCAACGACACTCTGCTCCCCTTTTGCTTTGTGCTCTGTTCCTCAGAGAGACCACATCCTCTTCTTAGTCCTCCCCTCCAGAATTATGAGATGATCTATCCCACTTTTGACTTTCCAGAAGGTGGTTGGTGGCCCAATCTCTGCTCTCACTATCTTAGAGGTCTGTCCAACTTCCCTCACAGACTGAATCTACTGATATCTTCTGAGGAGTAGGCATCTTCATCCTTTAGTAGCAGGACAAGGCAATTCTTCATACACAAGGTCAAATATGTCTTAACACTCTAATTCCCTGTCAATATTTAACCCACATTATTGCTAGGTAGCTGCAAAGAAGAAAATATCTCTGGGCCTGTGCTCTTTTTTGCCTCTCTATAAGGTATTAAGAGACCTGATGTGTTTGGTGTGTTTTTTTGTTTGTTTGTTTAAGTGTTTTTTTTCCCCTGCTTGTTATTTATCTTAGAAATATTAGGAAAGTCAAGTTTAGTTTTCTCTCATTTCCTGCAGATCTCTGTGGAGCCCCAGAGAAATGTTTGTGAGGTTTATCAACCCAGAACTGAAGGCACGCAGTTCCTGAACGTTTAACAAGGAACATTTTTTTCTCTGTATGGCTTAAAAAGCATTTGAATGACATACTTGTTAAAAATAAAATCAATAAACAAATGTGGCAAATTGCCGGTACTGTTCTGCTGGGTCTCGCGCTTTCTCTTCTCTGGGGTAGGTTCAGGGCGCTATTGCTTGCCTCTGAACCAGTTCTTAATCATTCCCCTAGTGTCCTTGGAGGAGGGGAGTGGAGAGGGAGGGACCTGGGCCCGCCCTCTACTCCAGGTCCAACCAGGGCTGGGTTGTGGTGACCACTTGACTAGTGTTTCTCCCTGTTACTCCTCTCATACCCGTCAGTTGTGAGGCTTCTCGCCTCTCTTTTACAGCCTGTGACCCTTACTAGGGTTCTGTTGGGCTTCCCAATCCACGCAGCATCCTCCAACCTTTTATTTCTTCTGACAAACTCTTCTCTTCTGCAATCTGCACTCTGCCAATCCACCTTTCTCTTCAACTACCACAACCTGTCTGATGAACGGGGTTTTTCCCATGACTGGAGTTCAGGTGCTCTTATTGGAGTAGGTGCTCTAATTGGAGTCGTGCTCTAAGTAAGTCAGGTGCTCTAAGGAATCAGGTGCTTCTATTGGCCACAGCTGCTCTAGTTAATCTAAGCAAACCTTCTCCCCTTGGCAGGATAAGCCCCTGCTAACACTCTTATGCTGCCTTCTGGCCATGCTGTATCACATATCCCCCCTGCCACACCAAGGGTTGGGCTACTCGGACGAGAGCA